>NC_040884.2:14824505-15124505 GCF_900634795.4 Betta splendens | reverse complement strand
ATAATTCAAAGATGTTCTATTATGCTTGAGAGCATCAGGATCAAAGCAGAATAATCACTATACTATTAAAGATAAACTTTGTGTCAGTGGGTTTTACAAACATTAAAAATGTAATGATTTTGCGTGATGATCCCATTAGGTGTGAGTCATAAATAAATTAACTAACCTGAGCATTTCTCTGCATTTGTGGGTACTGAGGAGATACTTTTTAACTTCCCTTCTCTGCACAGCCCTCATTGTTATGTTTATTAATTTCGGATCGACAGAGTGTGTGCATCCATACTAATTTTAAAAAAATGATTTGCTGAAGACACATTGTGCTCAGAGAGGCGAGAGCTAATGCGTACTGTGCAACGTGCAGTTTACACACTTTTAAAAAGAACATCATGTCACACAAGCAGGTTTTCTGATTAAAATCTGAAATCACTATTAATTATGGAACAAATGGTTACAGCTCAACTAAGTGCTATGCTGCATACTCTAACCAACAAGCCTACTGTATTAATAGACATGTTTTTGTACATATAACATACATGTTGTTAACATCCTAAACATACACCATTATATACACACACTAACATCAATATCTTTGCACACATGATTTTATCCACCTAACTGACATGTAAACATGGAAGTGTTTAGGAACGACCACGGAGTGGCAGGCTACGTAAACTGACAGAGCGGGGTCAGAGGTCACCAACCTTTGCAGAGGGAATCACTCCAGACCTCTAAACTTCATGTGGCCTTCAGATTAGCTCAAGAACAGTGTGTAGTTTCCATGGCCGAGCAGCTGCATCCAGCCACGCATCAAGTGTACTATAATGTTCTTTTATTACATGCTGTACTACAGTATATAACTCTTTTCACCATGACACTTTTTTCATTAAATAGTAGATTATTATAGTTTTTCCAGCACTAAGGCATGTTTTTGATGACACTTTTTTAATGCCATACTATTTAATGAAGCCACATAGCATGCTGTACTCACTATGATACATTTTTGACAACATACAATACTACACTTATACTATATGCTGTAGTTTAGTATATATGTTGCACCTTACACCTGCAGTATAGTATGTGGCTTACAGAAGTGTCATAGTATGGAAAAAAAGGTGTGATAGTACGTATGTCGTCACAAAATATTCACAGTATGTGGGTGAACATTGTGGTTAAAAACCACATAGCGCAGTATGGTTCACCGACATACTGTGAATATTCTCACTGCTATGTGGTTAAAAAGTGCCATCGATGCCTCGTTGTTTGAAAGTTGAGTCATCTGGACATAGTGAAAGTGTAGTGTTGTTAAAACAAGTCCCATGTGGCATGTGATTGGGAAAAGTGCCATAGTCCAGTGAGGGATGTGTGTGTCATAGCATTGTATGTCACCAACAACATGCCGTGCTATAGTATGAATCTTTAAAACCATGTTTACTCTAGTTGCACTGTTCTAAATTATGTCGGCCACAGTGCTGATGTTTTGAAGTTCCTTTATTCAGTCTCTCTCTTTCTGTAGCTCTTCAGTGGACGCTGTGAAAACTAAAAGTAGGACACAAACAGAAACATGGGTCTGACGCACACATACCAACACATTGTGACAAACAATGCAACGTTTACCATGTGCGCCTCTTGGAACCCAGTGCAATCTCTAGGAAATAGTTTTCTGTGCCTTGTACTCCAAGGCGCAGGTCATGTCCTTCTGCAGTCACACGACTCCTCTCAAAGCAGGTCATCCCTAAAGCACTAATCAAGCATACATTTCATAAACCCTGCTGTACTATTTTCATGGGTTTCTTGCAAATCTTATATCTGACTGAAAATTACATTTGCAACAAAGTCATATCAGATTCAAGTCAAGCTCATCAGTTTCATATATAGCTGAGCCTCAACCATCACTGTTCATTTCCACTGTGTAGAATTTCACCAACCTTTTAGTGACGCTGTGCATTTTTCAATTCATTCTGTAATCTCTAGTCTGTGTAAAGTCCAATTAAATGATTTACCGTCTGGGTTCTGGCACCTGTGATAACCAGTCAGAGAAGAAGTGCACTGTGTGCTGTGTGTATCGCCTGAGGTGCTGTGTCCATGCATTCCGCTTTGCACCATCTCTCTTCTCCTTCTCCGGTGGTAAACGTGTTTGTTTTGGCTGAAGTGTGGACCCTGTGGGAAGTACCCAACTTTTACAGGAGTTCTCCAGGACTCACACACTCCTCACAGTCAAACAAGCTCACCTTTAACAGACAGAAACTAGTGCTGGCACGAACTTGCACACAAACGCACAAACACCAATGCATTACACAACAGCATAAAATGGAGCGACAGCCTACTTTTTCACTGAGTTCAAGACAGTTCAGCTCATAAAGAAAACACAAAGATGTCATATTTATTCAGGGATATTACTTTTGAAAAGGCTCTCTTGACTTTTTACTGACACTACAAAGATCGAACTTCTGCTTCTATATGTCAGCATTTTATTGCAGTTTGGCTTCATGTCCTTTGACAACCTCTTTTTTGCTGATTGTGGACCATGTTCTCGCCTTGTATTTTAACTCCTCTACCCCCCCCATCCCATCTCCTCTGATCTCAGACAGGACTGTTGGTTGCGTGTTACCAAGGTTACGTGGACGTTGTCATAGCGCTGTCTCAGTGTCCTCATCTGGATGTCAACTGGCAGGACAGCGAGGGAAACACAGCTCTCATCACCGCAGCGCAGGCAGGTCGGTTCTACGCACGCACGCACGCACGCACGCACGCACGCACGCACGCACGCACGCACGCACGCACGCACGCACGCACGCACGCACGCACGCACGCACTGTTGGACACAGTTATAAATCACATACTGCCTCAGATACACCGCTGACAGCATTATTGAACACACGTACAAACATACATTTCCTTTGGCACAACTGCTGACAGCAGCTCCACTCAAGCTTTGAAAAACACAAGCGATGAGTTTGCATGAGGGCAAAAAAAATCGAGCTGCAGACATACAGTATCTCAACCAAACTATTGCGAACAAGCATGATTCACAGTTTGATACGCCTTTTCCAGATCAACATTATGTTTGTGGTCTGTGCCTGGTGACCCACGGTAACTTGTGTCCTTTCCTGTGCTGCTTTAGGCCACGTAACAATCACCAACTATTTACTGAACTACTTCCCTGGATTGGACATAGAGAGGAGAAACTGCCATGGCTTCACAGCGCTGATGAAAGCTGCCATGCAGGGCAGGGTGGAGTGTGTGCGCGCGCTAATGATGGCAGGTGGGGCAGCTGTGCTACAAATATACAGCTCTCTTTATTAATCATAAGTGTGGAACTATTCTGAGAAAACTGTGGCTAGTCAGAATTGTTGTGCAGTTTTTACAACTATAAACATGCGTTTTGTTCTGCAGCTATGAACAGATTTCACATATTCGGCAGACAGATGGACAATCTGCATAAGTTTTGTCACTGATCCAGCGTCATGTTATCAGACAAAATTATTTTTAGACCTAAATTTGAAACCAATACATGCAGCACTAATAGATTTGAGCAAATCATAGAGGAGGATTATTGCATTAGTTGGAGAAAAACAAGTACTCTAGGTTGCATTACTATGTACTTTCATTATCCAGGTAGTTTGATTTCTCATGCAGGATATTTCTGACAAACTAAGTACTAACTTGTTGATGGTTTCAAGGAGGTGGAGGGTGTATAATGTGCAGAACTGTCACACCAAGCTCTAAGTTTAACAAACAGGTGTCAGGCTTTTAAATATACCCAAATATTACATTAAAGCTTTAAGGTTTTATATTAACATTCAAATGTACAGGACACAGGTTTGGTGTCAGAGTGGCCCACGGAGTGACATGTTCTTTGGTGTGTCCACCAGGGGCTGCTCTGAATGCCAAGGACTTTGGCCGCAACTTCACGGCCAGGGAGTGGGCTCTGTTTACTGGCCGCTATGACACCGCCTGGTTGATGACGCGTCTGATGGAGAGACCCTGTCCACGCCAGTACCGCGACACGTACAGGTAAGAGTCACACAATCGCCTCTGCATCGTGCGTCATGTGTGGAGTCTCATGTCCGTCTCACCTGTTCTTCCAGTCTAGAGTGGGCCCCCATGGCGTCACTGGTGGCCAAGGCCCAGGAGCCCCGTGGCTGTCTGAAGCGCCTGTCTGATTCCGTGAGAAACATTTTCAACATTGCAAATGTGACCAACCCTGAGGACGAAGGCGTTATCGACCACATGGTTTCCGTAACAACAGCCCTGAGGAGCCCCTTCATTGCTGTGACCTGCCATACAGTGAGTCATAAAGACTTACATCATAGAGCAAGGAGCTCTTTGACCTAATATTAATACACAGAAATCAACATAGGATATGGATAGGATAGGTATTTGTCCAGCAACGTTTTCCCAAACCTGTCAGTGATAATGACAAACTCCTGATTCTGATTTCTCCAGGTCTGCCCTGACAGTCCCCCAAGCGTGGGTAAGCGGCGCTACGCAGTTCCTGAGATTGTCCGCCAGCATCGTAGCAAGGAGCTTCACTGCGGTCACCCGGACAGGATGGAGAGCCACCTCAAACTGTTCGAGAACTCTCGGGTCACCCTAGTGGCCAAGAGCTGTGTGGAGCGCAGGGCCAGCCTCCAGCCCCAGAGCCTGGCGGCCCGGCACAGGAGCTCCAGCCTGGGCGCGGTGGCTCATAACGAAGCCCTGGAGCTGCGAAGAACCAGCCTCCTCCCCATGCACGTGATGCTGAGGCGGAGCAGCGTCAGGCCGGGGCTGTCCATTCCCAAAGTCAGGGTGTCCAAGGCACCCGCGTCTTCCTACGAGCCGGAGAAGGTCCGGCGGAAGAGCAGCGCCAAAGACGGAGGGGGGCACCTGCTGCAGATACCAAAGTGGAAATACAAGGAGTTAAAGGAAGAGAGGAGAAAAGCTGAGGAGGCCGAACGCAGAAGGTTGGAGGCTGTAACTAAGAGACACCTTGCTGCTGGGAAAAGGAAATAAGACTATTACCTCAGCAGAAAAGACAAACTGCTCAGCATAAGTTGCACAGACTTGGCTCCAGTGTTTTTTTTTTTATAATCTCACGAGCTCAGGGTGAGTCTAGAATAACCTGTAGGACAGAAGGTGACTTCTAGTCAAGGCTTCAAGAAAATATTAGCTGATTCTTAAAGCTGTTGCGATGTCAAATAGCCCACGGGATTTGATACTTGAAATGTTTATAGATAACGTATGTTTTTGTATTTATGGCTTTTTAATGGACTGTCAAGGCCAATTTTGTTACATGTTGGAACTCAGTGAATCAGTGTTATTTTAGTCTGTAACACTGTGTGAGTGCTTTTTACAGAACGTACAGTTCTGCTTAGAATGAATGCAAATAATTTGAAATGTCACAGAGAACTGTATATAAAATACTAATAAATATGACCTATTGGCTGTGACAGCCAAACATACAGCACAGTAAGCTTTGTATAGGACCTAATGCATTTCACAGCACTGTGTAGATGCTATCGTTTTGCTTTTTGACAAACTCTTGAATGTACTTTGCATAAATATATATAATAGATATTTAAATGCTTTTTTTAGACAAACTTTTACATTTTTTATTCTATACTGACTTTCTACTAACTGACCTTTTCACAAATACTGAACAAAAAGTTTCTAGAATGAAACCGTAGAGCACTTGTCCGCCAGCATCGTAGCAACAAAGGTTGCAACAAAGCTCAATGTCTTTCCCAGATGTTTACATTGCAAAATCCTATTACCACTGGTAATATTACAGACACAGCGACATGCAATAAATGAGACTGAGATGTGCGTTGGTTGTGCATGAACTTTGCAGGGTTTGTAGGTAAGAACCAAAAACACTTGTGCTAACAAGAGCAATGGATGTGGTCGTGACTGAGCCGATAAGCGACTGTTTTTATTAGGATGTCAGGACATCTTGTTTTGGAAAATGAAGATTATTGGTTTACATAAATATATTTTATCTCTAGGGGCCTGCAAAGAACAATAAACAAATGTAAATTACCAAACCATTTAAAATCTTGTAAGTTTTGCTCAGTTGTGACAACACAATTACAGCTAAAGGGATGATGGCTAACATGGCTAACGTGCTGCATAGAGTCTTTGTCATAGAACAAACCTTTATAGCGCAAGAGGCTCAAGCAGTCATTGTAAACGCAGTAATATTCCATTGTCTGGATTTTTAAGAGCACAATTTCACGGTGGTAACTCCTCATGGTGATTGTAGCTTAAGTGCTATCCTACAGTGTGCGTCTAATATACATGGTGATGAGTTGCTAAGGGGTTACAGGAGAACTCCATGGGCAAATTGTTTCTTAAAATAAACTTGACTTTGTTTAGATACTGGAAGTCACTTGAGTGTGACAAAAAATGAGGCAAGGCACGTTTAGTGAACGATGCTGAAGTGGCTGCAGGACGTATATCACATAAGATAATAATAATAATGCAGTATCACAGCCACGATTGGTCCAGTTATGTGGTCTGAGCACAAGTAAAAACTCAGCCTGTAATCTTTGAGTGCAGATTAACAAGGCTTCTATTAATGGGATCCAAG
Organism: Betta splendens; assembly: GCF_900634795.4. Taxonomy (NCBI): domain Eukaryota; kingdom Metazoa; phylum Chordata; class Actinopteri; order Anabantiformes; family Osphronemidae; genus Betta; species Betta splendens. The sequence continues at coordinate 15,117,934 of NC_040884.2, read as the reverse complement.
TCTTTGGTGTCATTTTAATTTGAACTAAAGCAGTTGAAACTGATGCAGAACATCCCTGAAGTTTAACTGATTTGCTGTTGTGCGTGTGTGTATTTGGTGGTGGTGGAGGTGGGGGTCTCTCAGATGATATTCAGGTCACGGTTGTAGCTTCAACAGCTGTTGGTTTAGATCGTAAACTAAGATTATGAAGCACTACAGCTTGGTCAGCAATTCCTCCCTGGCCCTCCTCCTCCTCCGCACTGACCCAAATCCCTCGCATAAATTCAGACGTAAATTAAGCAATATTATGTCATGCTGTGGTGATACAGGCTGGGATTTATGGGATTTAGACAGGATGACCTGATTCTAGATTAGTGCTGAATGGGTCAAAAAGCTGTGAACCGACCAGCAGAGGGCCCAGGTAAACCTTCCCCCTCTGCTGGTCGGTTACAGCACGCCTGCATGTGACTGCTGCATGGATGAGTTAATGACTAGTGAGTTAACGAGCAATAGATCATGACTTTTCTTGCATTAGAAACAATAATCCATATTGTATAACAATAACAATATTAATAAACTATTTTCACTGACAAGTTAAAAGTTAAAAGTTAAAAATAAACATTTGTCTTACTTTTTCCCTAAGGTTACGTTGAATTTGGTAAGAAAAGAGATTTTACATGTAGAATTTCTCTAGGTGTAAGAGCGATCTGATGATAATTTCTTCTTCGTATTCTTTGAAGAGATATTCTGATGCAATCAGAGATAAAGTAGGTCTTTCCTAATGAATTCCATTTATGTAAATCTGTGAAGTATGAATAAATAATCGCGTCTCACATTTGAATTGCCATCACAGTTTTCGATGCGTGAACTCAAAATGAACTTCGGGTGGCGGCGCCCTCTTTAAAAAATAAAAAATAAAACACAACAAAGGACGAAGCAACCAGAAAACTCAACAGAGAGCTCCTATAGCCAAAAATATCCAGTCCCAGAGGAAAAAAAGGCTGCTCTATATTTTGAGTTGGATGTTTTCTAATATCCGACATTGACATCCAACGCGATACTGTAGGAAGTACATGGGATCCCCTCAGCGTGCTGTGTGTGGTGATACATGGATTTATGTGATGACGTTCTGGTTTAGAAACTGACCTGGTGTCCGTGCACATTTAGCTTTTTACTGTAGACTGAAGCGAACGATGAGTTTCGCTTCAGTCTACAGTAAAACAGTAATTTTTAATTAGTTAGAGTAATTCTAATGAGGCACAGCAGGGGGTGGGAGGCCTGCCACGCAGAGGGACCTACATCTGAGCGTAGACAGACGGGAGGACCGTGCCTGCTGTAATGGGGTGTTTCTGCTTGCCGACACAGGCTCGTAGCAACTAAGCCTGCGCTGGATGCTTTATTGGGCTAACGTAAGCTGACAGGACACCTGGTTGCAGATGTGTGCGCAAAGATGGATTACATGCACTAACACCTGGTGCACACTACGTACGCGTGCCCCGAAAGAGGAGAGAGGAGGGGGAAGAAGAAGGGGAAAAAAACTAAAACCGTCAGACAGCTCCTGGGGAGATGCTTGTTTCATTTCAAAACACCACCTGAGCCCTAATCCCTCAGCGCCGGGTGTTTATTCGTTATGGGATGCTAAAATGCTCAACATATACGACAAAATGTGTCAGGGTTGAATATTTCAAGGATTTCTTGACTTGACTGCGCCAGATTATAGCACAGAACTAAAAAATGGTTCAAATGTGCCACAAGGCAACACGTATGTGCGTTCGATCCATGCAATTAAAAACAAGCCTGATCAGCATTTCTCAAGATAGTCCATATCTTTATTTAATATGACAACACCACCTAATACCTAAGTCCACTCAATGGCTAAAGATTTGTACAAATTTGAACAATTTACTCGAAAAAAAAAAACAAAACGAAAATAAAACTCTTCCAGACTCGAAGTTAACTTAGGAAATCATTCCTTATGGCGAGATAAAATTTCTCTCTCCTTCCTGGAAACCTGAACATTAGTGTTGAGACACGACTTGAGTGTAAGGAAAAAGGTGATTAAGGAATCGGGTGCGAGCGCGTTTGCATCTGTCCGGTGTGCATCACTTTGTGGGAAACGCCAATCTGGATTTGGGGGAAGCTAATAGAGATGTCAGATGCGGATTCTAACATGTCAGATGCGGTGCAGCCAACCGTTTCTGCATAATTCTGAGCAGGAGGAATTACAAGCAAAGCGGTTTTTCCTCTCATACACTGATGAACTGACACACAGTTGACATATGTATTCTACACTTTTATGTGAAATGACACAAAAAAGTAGTTATTGTCCTGATGCACTGTTTTCACCTTCATTTCAAAGTTACGAGCTGCATTAAACACTGACCTGCCTCTCAGGCCTGGCTTAAACTGTAGTAACGTTCACCGAGTCGTCTGAGCTAATGTTAACGCAAAGACCCACTATCAAACAGCTGCCACGCCGTAAATGCCTTTCTTTAGGTTCCCCTCCATTTTCACTCCATCTCCTCAAAATGTGGCTAAATGCATGTGCGCTGAGAAAAGAAGTGCTGAAATCTAAGGACTGACATGCTGGGTGCAGTTGCTTTGAACTAAAACGAGTTAACAAGTGCCAGGAGAGCAAATAACAGAACAGCACTGCTCCTCTCAAAGTAATAACAATGACATATGAGACTGCAGCGAAAGCAAACCAGCATTAACTACACCCCAGTTATAATCCTCTGATCAACTGTAGCCAGTTGTCCTGTGGCATGATATTAAAACACCTGAAGTAGCTCTTTGGGTAATAGCAGCCATCATTACACAGAAATCGTGCTTTGCATCTTATTGACTAGTCTAACTGGAAAGGGCTAATTTCTTCTCTGGGGTAGATCTATCTAAACATTTCAGCTGTGGGCCAATCGGTCATAAATCTCTAGATCTCACGGGTTTATGTCCTGAAGCAGGGCAAAAGTGTCGAATGGAATGCTCATCAAAGCTGCTGCGAAGTCAGCGTTTGGTCTAATAACTGATCAACTCTGCCTCGCTATTGGCAAAGGGTCTGTGGTCCACGTCGGACCTGTGCAATTTAGCAAGTCGCCCAACTTATTTTAGCAATTTCCAAAGCTGCTTTCCATATTCCTTTTGGTGGATTTTAATAGTTACTGTGATTGGCAAGTTGCAGTGAAGCAGAATGTTGCTAAAGTGGAAGTTCCTCCACACTCTGACCTGGGCTCCTCTTCTGTTTAACATTAGAATAGACCCTCCACCCATTTAAACCATGTTAAGACTATACAGCTGTCAATCCTTCTTCAGGAGAGGACCCAAAGTGCAGAACCAATAGTGCAGCACCAATGCAGCAAGGGTGTAAGGAGTAGGACTTCTACAATGGCTGTATTGGCATTAGGTGTCTGTTGCTGACAAATTACTTGTTACATGTAACACAACAGGCAAACAAAAATGACTCTGATTAAAGAGGAGATCTGTGCCTGGTGGGGAAACGTCTTCATTCTGTGTGTGTTCCGTTGGTGAAGGCCGGCCGGTGGAGTTCGTGTAGCCGTCGGCGGCGCCGCCCGGCTCACTTGCGGGGCTGGTGGATGTGCTGGTTGATGTGCTGGACGGGGGGCAGCTTGGGGACACTAGGCTGGGGCTTCTGGTGGGCCACCTGAGCAGCTGCCGGGGTGAAGTCCTTATCACCCTGAGGAGAAGACGGAGGCTGAGTCAACTTTAAAAGGCACAATAACAAAGTGAATTCACTGAAGCTGGCACGGGCCTTTAAAATGAAAGTGCTGCCAAATGGCATTTTGAGACGTGAAACAACCCCGTCACACACTAAAAAGGGACCCAAACAGCTGTTCAGGTTTTATGTATTTGTTTATCGTTTATAGACGAAAATAAAAACTAAAATGCCATAAAACACCAAGTCTTATTTGGAGTTTTATGCCTGTTGGAGACAGACGGAGACAAAAAGCCTCTCAGCTCATACTTGCAAGATGTGAAGCTCATCAGCTGAATGGAGACTGTCCGACGGCGCACCCCGTAAGCTTTCCTGCATCCGTTATAAACCCACCGCTTTGATTCCCATTCACCTGGAGAGACCAACAAGAGGCTCCTAATCGATGCCAGGCACTGCAGACTAATCCACTGCTCTGGATTCCTCTCTGCAATCATGACCACAATGAGGAAATCTCCAGCGTGCGTGGTGTGTACAGTATGGAGCACCCCGTCCCCGCTCGTCTCCATCGGTTACTCGAAGTAAATGCCCGAAAATACACTGATCTGAACTGGATCAAAGCAGAAATTCAGAGTCATTTGCTCTCTGTCAAGTCTTCCCTTGGCAGAATCCTCTTTTCCTCTTGGTGCTGGCACTAAATTATATATTTTCATGCTACACCTTTTTTTCTCTTGGCTTCTTACTCACACCCCATTTATGATAGACCCGTTAGCAGCCTATAGCTGTAGCTGTGAACGCTGCGAGTGAAAACTCAAGGTTTTAGCTGCTGACCAGCACAGATCGACTTAAAAGCAGCATTTGTGAATAACACATATATAAAAGGTGTTTTGTGTCTGAATTTTTAATGCAGTCTGATCTAAAACATTAGGTTTCGTGGGAGCTGTGTATTGGCAAGAATCTGGTGATACAATATGTACCATGACACAGAACTTCACTATATCGTGACACAGTGGGCAAAATATTTTTAAATCTTATTCTAGGAAAACACATCATTGTATAAATTACACACTAATTGTACTGTACTTGTGCATACATTAAAACAATCGACGCAACACTGCCACCTATTGGTCTGAAGACAAACTGAACACTCGTCTGCCGACAGAGGTAAGAATCTATCCAACGTAACACAACAAACTGCCCTGCTCAAGCGTACCAATTCTTTCTTCATGTGTTCGGTTCATGAGCAGGTGGCCGACGCCATGTTTGGAGAATACACATGTAAACCATGCAGGTTCCTTCTTCTACCCACGTGGACACACTCATGCCACCAATTTAACGCCTTGTGATTATCACATGCAAGGTGGTGCTGGAAACAGACAGTGCCACAGCTGACAGCACGGGATGTGGATGGAATTGAAACTCTCTTTGAAGCTCCGAGCTCCTCTCTCTCTGCCATCTCAGTCCCATTGAAGCAGAGGTGCGCTAAGAACCCAGCTGAAGCACCGCGGTGCGGCGTGAACCGCAGCTATGGTGATTGAAACGACGTGGTTCCCAATTAACTGTCGCCTTTTTAGTGCACTAATGAAGACGACTAGTAGCTTTGTCCCCAACCACTTCCACTGTAATCACATTAGGGGGGCATTTTTTTGTGTTGTACACATGTAGACAGACGACTGTTGTTGAACTTTAATGTTTAAATAAAAACCATTGGACCACATGATGAGAATAATAACGCGATTCTTCCTGTTTTGACGCCGTCGTGCCGGTGCTTTCAGCTGCTGACAGGGGTCAGTGTGGGTTATAATGTGCAGCTATGCAGCAAGCCGACATCTGGCAGCTGTCAGTCATGGCTGCCATTATTTATTTGAGCTATTTATGGTGCAGTAGCTCCTGTACGGGACTCTTCACTCCCCGAGGCATCAATGAGCACCAGGAAAGGCACAAACAGCACAAAGAGGAAATATCTTAGTTTAAAGAGATTCCAGCCGCACCAAAGCTCCACAAGCTGACTCTCACACACTAAAGTGTCTCACTTAGGAGATCCTAAAAGGCTTTTCTAAGGCTTTGTGCAGCCCTAGCCCCCGGGTGCGATGGCACTGATAGTGGCCGAATTGGACGGCTAGAGGAGGAGAGGGGGATAAATGGGATACCTGCCATCTTTCTGGTATCACTGCAAATCTTCCACAAACATTCCGCCTGGTGAGACACACAAACACAGCGAGAGACAGACAAGGTAGGAAACAGAGCCATCTGTGGAGTCAAGGACGTTTCTCCACTCAGACACATTCACACACAGGCCGTGTGCGATTTAACGGAGTCCTGTATTATTTGAGGGAACACGGGTATGCGCCGCATCCACAAATCAGTTTGCTTTGCTGTAAAAGCTCATTTAAGGTGCACTGAGGTGAAGACCAAGAGAAGTTTTGAAATTCCTTTCGGAAGCCACGGATGCCACGTCCTCCAGGCTAAATAGGAGACGGACCGTGAGGTTTGTTATCAGCGCCCGGTTCAAAGCCGGGCATCCGTGATGGCACGAGGGCGTGCGAGTGCGCCCAGCATGATAACGTGCACATCAGCGAAGGCTCAGTTAATGCGCAACAATATATTCAGGCTTTGCAGCAACATATGCTGCCCTGCACAAGGCGTCTGTTTCAGGAAAGGCCAAGCCACGAACACATTACTATAGGCCTGTCAGCAGTCCAGACTGGTGGACCTTGAAAAAAACTTGGTACATTATGAAACTAATTTCTTCTTTTTATTTTTTTCAAAAGTGGTGCTTGCATTAAATTCAAAATGAGCGTATGAGCAATCTTGGCCTCCCAATGCGCTGCCTTTTTTCATTTTCTCATTTTATCTGAGCACTGAGCTCCTGGTTCTCCCTGTAGAGCTCATGTCCCAGATATAAACCTTATAATGCTTATTTTAACACCGCTTGTAGTCTGTGTGTGTGTGTGCGGGTGCTTTACCTTTGTAACCACTCCAGAAACAATCACAGGAGCCTTTGGTGGACTAAAAAGAGAGACACAGAGAGAATAAAAATACAAATTAGTCTGTCTTGCAATATGGCAGTGTGTGTTTGTTAGAGCTGATTCAATTGTTAAGATATGTGTAATATGTTGTATTAATATACAATATTAACAGTTTTAATATAAAACAAATACAGATTGAACAAACATCATAACATAATAAATATAAAACATGCAAAAGTTAGACAAGTAGCCAAACACACACCAACCACAACTCTATGGAAGCACACTGGCATGTGCAAACCCACCAGCACAAAGAGAGAGAGAAACACACACACACACACACACACACACACACACACACACACACACACACACACACACACACACACACACACACACACACACACACACACACACACACACACACACACACACACACACACACACACACACACACACACACACACACACCTGCCAGCAGCTTAAATAGCTGCTATTCATCCTGGCCAAACACTGGGGCTCACAGCTTCTGGATGGAAAGCATGAGTAGTGAAGGGTGGGGTAGAAGTGAAGGTGTGTGTGTGTGTGTGTGGGGGGGGGGGGGGGGTGTTGGAGGTAAGAGAGGAAAAATGAGTAATAGAGGAGGAGGATGATGATGATAAAAGGTTGGGAAAGAAGTTAGGAAGCAGAGCGCACGGGAGGAGGAAGACGAGGGGTAAAAGCAGGTCGGGTAAGACACAGGGAGGGGAGGAGGAGCGAGTGGAGGTGATAGGGCAGGGTGGACAGAGAAGTAAAACACCTGGGTCATAATAATAGAGTGTAAGAGGAGCTCTTACTCAGGCGGAGACCGAGGGAAGGGACAGAGGCAGAGGAATGGACGCTGGAGGAGGAAGGTGGAACCTCAGGTAACCACCGACCTTGACATGACAAACGAGCGGCGTCTAATTTTATGGCTTGGTCGCCCCCGGCGACGGAGAACAGTTGTGGTGGCCACCTTCAAAACTTTACTCAAAGACATGAGCTTACTTCTTAAAAGCCTAAATATTTAGAGAGGCTTCTCACACAGGGCACCAGTGAGACTCCCGGCACTTACGAGTGCGTAACATCTGAAACATCTGCTACTTACTCTTCAATATTCTATGACCTCTGCCCGCGCCACTCTTTGAAAACACAGTCAGGTACCAGTCATGGATTCTTAAAACATCTGGCTAACCTCCACCTCTATAATCAGCATCCTGGACCTCAGCAGTCCTCTGCTACTTACCTTAATGAGAACATTTGCACCCTGCCAATAAATTAAAGCTTGGATGTGGTGAATTCCGCTGATTATTCCTCACTAGCTACTTCTCAGAAGGCCGGCTGAGAGGGCTCTCCAGGCTTTTATCAATTAAGTTAAATATAACATATTATTACAAGTGTCCCTCATTCAGATGAATGGCCTGCTAGGCCTGAGATGCACAAGCTCCGATTTTGCAGGAGAATACTGTTAGTACAGTGGCTGATTCAGTTTCACTACTTTTTAGTGAAGCAGTAGCTACGTGTGAGGTTTAGGTGATGCTCAGTTGGATACGTATTCACATACTTAGACAGCGTGGGCTGGGAGCTACCTCACACTGGGCTGTCACGTGGCTCTATTTTACTGAATACAATCTGAAAAGTGCTGAAATGTGATGCGAGGGGAAAGGGAAAGTAGATCCGAACCGTGTTTCATGTCGAACTTTGGCTTGTCGTCGCCGCTGGGGTTGGGTGTTTGGACCAGGAAGAAACGAGGGCAGGCAGATAAGAGAAGGTTGGACAACAGGCAGGCGGGGGTGAAGGGTGTAACGCTGTCAGGGAGGCAGACAGCCAACAAGTAACACACTCCTTCACACGTGTAGAACCCCTTTTAAAGAAACCTGACTGGCAGCTAAATACACAAATCTCTCAGAGAGACTGACACAAATGACAGGTTTTAGTTATAGCTGATGCTAAGTTGACAGGAAGTGTTTGAAGAGTTTAAATCGAGGATTAGTAGAGGTGCTTGACAACACACCTTAGATATGGCACAACGGTGAACACATACAGTAGATATCGACAGGAGGCACTCAAAAAGAAACCTGGCGTGACAAGCAGCTCTGCCGTGGGAGGAGGCGGCTGCGTGCAGAGCCGGAGGCCGCCTCCAGGAGGCAGTAAAGAGCTGTGGGAGAGGAGTTGCTCCTGCTAGTGGAGTTAGAGGAAAGAGAGGCCACAGGGGGGAAAGATAGACAGATAAACAGAAGTAGAATTTCACCTGATGATTTAAAAAAAGCCAGGTTTGCAATGATTCATACGGTGCCATCTCTTAACCTCTAAAACCACTGACCCACCCATCTCCTGCTTCGGCGGAGCAGGAAGTTTGTTGCCGTGGGCGAGGTGGTGGTTGCCATAGAAACTGATGCCTGTTGCCCGTCTCCACTCCTCTTGCCCCCCCCCCTCCTTATTTTTCTTCCTCCCAACTTTTCACCATGAGCTGTCAGCTTACAGCACATTGCACCACGGTTCCTATGTGCAGTGATTCAGTCAGGCTTGCACACATCGCAGCCGACTCTGGAACACGTCCACCTCTCACCAAAATATGCGGATGGAGCCGCAGGAGCGGCAGCGCAGCGGAGCCCTGAATTCCGTTCGCACACACGTCAGCTGACAAGCTCAAAAAAAAAAAAAAAAAAAGGAAACCCACACACAGGGAGTTCACCAACCACTTATTCACTCTAATAAGATGCGACCTCCTGAGCGATGAAGCCACCATATGTTCATCTACATGCATTTAGCACCACCTGGCCTGTTCCTGTTCTCTAACTCTCATGGAAATACTTGACAGAATGTTCAGTTGAGTTCCTGCCGACGGATGTGACAAAAACATTCATCTGTAAAATAAGTGAGCAGGATCCTCTGCTGGGTCACCAGCTTCCTTTGGATCATTTCTTTCTATTTATGCTTTTATCCTACTCCAAGCATCTATTTTTTATACTTCACATCTGTATATAGCCACAGAATCTCTTTGCCAGGCCCTTCTTGCCATAACCCCGACCACACATTCCTCCATCTTTGCCTCAATTGTCCATTTTGGTTAGATTGGCTATGGCAGGTGCTCCCCTGACTGCACCGCTTCACAGGCTGCTACTAATGTGAAATTTACCCAGTAGCCACCTGCTAGATGTCCATCAGCGTGACATGGAGGGAGACAGACAGAGTTTGTGTGTGAGTGTGAGTGAGTGAGTGAGTGAGTGAGTGAGTGAGTGAGTGAGTGAGTGAGTGAGTGAGTGAGTGAGTGAGTGAGTGTGAAGGGGGTTACTCTGCATCTTTTATTGGCTGTGAGGGCAGGTAGTTGTTGGTTCGGTGTAAACATGTGACAGGAGGAAGGTAAGTCTGCATTTCCACAGCCAGGCCAACAGGAGGGCAATGCAGCTAAAGGCTGACTTCAAAATCTAAATGATTTGAATTCACTAGTTGTATGAGGTATTTTCACAGCACATACAAGCAAAGGCAAATTACAGCGCTCGAAAGCTTTTTCTAGTTGCGCATTAGGTCTACTAGGTCTATTGTTCATGGGACGTCTGTCTTATCAGACAAACATCTATTTCAGAGCTTAAATGCCTACAACTTCCACTTTTTAACGCATTGACTAATAACTGTAACTAATATTCAAATAATTAATGTTCGGTATGCAATTAAGTGTTTATCTTGTGCAAACATGGCAAAAAACTGATTCTGATTCTGAAACACAAATACTCAGCTTTGTGCTTTATATGATGATAAACTGTGTATCTGTTTACCACAATTTAAAATAATCCAAAAATGTATGTTTGGACTACTAACAAGTATAAGAATATCAATTATGATTACAAATGACAGTTAAACTATGTGCAGCATTCACACTGTGCATGCATGACTGTACATCCTCTGAAGCAACATGATAAAATGAGGAAGTGCATATTCAACAGGCTGAAATGGTGTCACACCCCATTCTAAATTTAACATTAGCAACAGTTAAAGCATTACTACTGGACTTTTAATAATAAAAAAAAAAGACTCAAAGTCACTGCACAGAGAGGCTTGATTTAATCCGCAATGAAACAAGGTGATAGACAAACATGCAAAACATAACGAAGGTGATTGGGAGTGTGTGTGTGTGTGTGTGTGTGTGTGCACGTGTGTGTGTGCTTGTGTGTGTGTGCACGTGTGTGTGTGCGCGATGCGCGTTTGAAGCACGTTTCTTGACAGTTGGCGATGTTCTTGAACCCTGCTCACTGCTGTGAACTGCTTGTCGAGTCTCATTTATCACCTTTCATTAACGCACACACGCAGATATGCGGTGTGAATAGGCCACCTGCACCGATACGCTCAAAGCTGATGTGTCCTCATGAATATTGAGGAGATGTAACATGTGGGCGTAGGAGACAAACGCATGCACGGTCACACTATAACTGCGAGGACGACCACGATTCCTCAGCCAAAACCATGACGTGTACGAATAAACCGACCTCAGTTTGAACCTTGAACCTTCTACAGACCTTGGGAGTTGTAGACGAACGTGTCTACATTCAAAACAATGAACAACTCTACCACAGAACACAACGACCCCAGTGCGAACAATACGCCGAGCATCAAAAGCCAAACACGCTAATATGAAAACAAAACAATTACAGCGCTATCGCAGGGAAATAAGAGCCAGCATGATGTAAAACATGCAAAACCAAGGCTGCTCGTAGCAAACAATAGCGACTGCTGAATGGGCTGTTGAAGTTAATGCTGTAATTATACAGTAATTATGTTGTTTACTGAATTAGCTGGCAACAGTACACAACAAGTCTGCTGCAAAACTGCCTACAGTGTAGCCTTATAGAAACGCGAACACAGCTAAAGTGCTTAGTTGGCAGTTGGCTGGGGTGTGTGTGTGTGTGTGTGTGTGTGTGTGTGTGTGTGTGTGTGGGGGGGGGGGGGGGGGGGGGGGGGGGGGGGGGGGGGGGGGGGGGGGGGGCATGATACGAACTTACACAGCCACGGAGTTGTGCATTCCACCGCCAAACTATAAATCCAACTGGTGTGTGTAATTATGGGCTGTAAATAGACGGTAGTGAGCGGTGAACCTGTTTCATGTACCAGGATGCATGTGCGGAGTACAGTACTTAACAACGGGCAACATCATCAGCAGACGCGTGATCGCGTAGGACCCTTCGTGGGCTGTGGCGTGTTTACGCGTGGTCTCCCAGCTCCACGGGGCTCCGGCGTCTCACCGTACCTGCTGCTGACGTACTCCTCATCGTCGTCTTTCTGCGGTGGCTCCGGTGCAGCTGTCGGCGGGTGCTTCTGCACGATCCTCTTGCCTCCTGCCTTCACTGCAGCACACACACACACACACACACACACACACACACACACACACACACACACACAAAGGTCTTAGATATTAAAACAAATGCATTGGGTTTGGATAGTCTGCCTCTTTTTTTTTTGATGATCGCTTCTGGTTTATCTTTAACCTCGGCACATACATGTTTTCAGTTGCAGTTACAGCAGTCAGTGTGAAATCTGTGCTGGTGACCAGGCGCTCCTGCTGCTGTGAACCTGACACTGACCTGCCACTTCACCGCAAAACAAATAACGACTGGAAAGCGCTCTGACATCTGCATTGACTGTGTCTTGGTAAAGACTGACGTGTGCTTTGGCCACTAATCACAGACTGTGCGCGTGGGGCATTCCTTATCAGCCTGCGCTATGACCCCGTGTCCTTCCCCTCTGCTCACGTCCACGTCCACGTTACCTGTTCCCCTCCTGCCTACAAGGACGAGCCTGGAGACAACGGTCTCCACTACCGCAACAGTGACGTGCAACACGGCAACTAGAGCCCCTGTAAAGCACCATCGTTCCTATAAGTGTCACCACGTTTAATTGTGCTGCCAGATTTCGCGCCAATCAGGAAGTAAGGAACCGTGCGAAACGAGAAAAATAGCCTCGAGTGCGCTAAAGCCCAGGGAGCGGTAAACGCTGTCAGGCGCTGCCTGTTTCCCTTCATCGTGATCATCATATGACTTCTGCTTTCAAACAGTGCAGGAACAAAGGCCCGCAGCTTGATAGGACGCTCTCAGATCCACACACCAGCAGTCCAGGGAGCTTTACCTGCGGGGAGATGGCCTCCTTTGGTCTCCACTTTCTCCTTCGGGGGCGATGACATGTCGGCTCCGACGCGGAGTGGGCGGCGAAACGGAACCGGAGCGTCTGGCAAACGAGTCGCTGCTTAATTCTGCCTGGAATTGTGGACTTCACTTCAGTGTGGACCGTCAACGTGGCTTTTTCCTGAGCATTGTTTGGAAACCAAACGTGGTGACGTCATGTCTCCAGGACGCAAGGAGCGCGCTGACGTTGACGTAGCAGGAAGTGAAATTTCCTTGCCGTGCTGTGGAAGCCTGGGAATTGGTGTCGTTCATATATTTAGATGTCGCCAAATTTTTAATACTAAAACAACGACAACAATAATAATAATACTAATAATACTATAATAAAATCAAGCGAACCAAATACAGCACAATTTTAAGACATAATTTATAATTTATGAATTTTTCTTTTTGTCAATTACTTATATCTTGCAATAATGTAAAACCAATTGTCCTGTGTATGTGGATGATTTCAGTTGATATTGGGCAACATCACAATCTTTGTACGTTCGGGAGTAGAAAGAGTGAGTGTTACATCTACTTGTTGTCTAATCGATCAATAAATAAGGATGCAGAATCAATTTGTATGTATGGAGATGAAAGAGCAGTCACCAGAACCAGGATTTACAGGCATGGTAAGTGGTTTCTCACAGAACATTACAAATTTACAAATCTAATTAGTTCAGGAGCTAATGTCTGACAAATATTATGTTATAGTAGGAATACTATAATACTGTCATCAAATTAATAGTGTTTGAATTTTATTAAGAGCACAGCTTAACAAGACACATAATTAGGTGCCTGGTGGTTGTCCACCTACACAGCCTCTAATGATGAAGCAGTTATTAAACTGAGCCTTCTTGTAATGAACATGCTTCCATCTCTCACCTACAAGCAACGGTGGAAGCAGCAGCAGCAGTTTGAGGAATAAAAGGCAAAACAGACAATCCACCCGAGAGAAAATCAAAAGTGCACCAGCAGAGTGTGTGACAGTGGCGGCCTCGGTGACCACCTACTTTCCACAGTCCACAGCAGTGCGTTAATTGGCTGACATGACAGTGTCCTTGGGCAGAGCTGAAAAATGCAGTGACAGCCTAAAGGTGTAACAGGAGGGAGAGGGAGAAAGCACCTGACACCACATAAGCAGAGAGCGTTTGTGCAGAGTATTGTTAAATGCAGCAGCTGTTAATTTACAGACGTTTAAGAAGAAATCCAAATATAAAATCGCCAATTTGTAACTCACTTGAATCTGACAACGTGCATTTGTCAGTTGTGCTGTGTGCGCCTGGTCACAGTGACACTTGAAGGCCAGTCGTCAGCTGGTTTGAAGTGTGAAGTGGCAGCTGTGTTTAATAAAAGACGTGATGTTCACTGTAGTTCTCACACACCCACACGGCATTTTTCCATTTGAATTATTAATTAAATATACAAGAAGAAAAATATTAAGAATATAGATGCAATTGCAGAGTTTTTAAAAAACAGTTTTTGTGTTGATTTTATTTACACTAAAGGGCCCGTACTTATCTTTAGTGACTTATTGGGAGCAATTTGGGAGTCATGACCTGGGTGGCCAGGAACCAACCCACCAATCACTCCCCCCTCGCTGGGGGACGCCTGCTCTACCTCCTGATCCACGGCCGCCCCTCTCTCAAGTCTCTCAAGTCTTGTGCACCAGCGGACGCCCTGATGTGCAGCAGCTTTTGGCAGTGCAAAGGTGGTTCCAGCATCATGTTTATCCTCAAAGTGCAACAATCTGCTGCCAGGCCCTGAGGACGACTGTTGACAGCCGATCAAAAGGCCACGGGTTCACCCGCCGGTTGGGATGGAGTCGAACGGTAAAAAGATGAATTCTGATGCGTAGTCAGGGCATCTGGACTTGTGAGTCTTATTTCTTAAAACGAATTAATTCACATCTGAGTAGCCTCAATAGGAAGCATCTTCAAAAATGATGGGGAAACTCTTTTCTACATTATCTCAGTGCTTTGCTATTATATTATTTATATTCTGATAAGCTTCAGTGCTGCTGTAAGGAGTCATGAGAGACGTGCCACCCATGTCCCCGAAGGCCTAGATGTCTCCCGTTGATAAAATACTAATACGTTTTCTGCTTATAAATCACATCTGTCTGATTCATAGTGACAGTTCAAGAAAAAAAAGACCTTTTACACAAAACATTTTTGTACTACCCCTTTAAAAGGCTAAATTCTTTTGCCTCTTACTGCTTTGATACAAAACCTAAATTAAACCTAATACATCCTAATTAAAAAAATTAAGATTTTTAACTTGAGGAAATCTTTGCAGACTGTTGGATATTTCAACAAAGAACAGATAAAATAAATGAAGAGCGAAAGTAACAAATTATGTTTAAGAAGTTACTGTCAGAGTGGCCCAAGAGCCTACATTTCCCATAATCCAATGTGACAGATTTTTCTTCTCCATTAAACATCCATATATCTCCCTAGGTTGTAACATTCAGTTTTTAAAAGAAATATGACATCCTCAATCCAAAGCTAATGTAACCCTGCCTGCTCTCATTATCACATAATCAGGGGTTACTTTTAGAAATGTGATGACCCAGAATAACAAATTCAAAAGTCAAGATAAAAACTATTCAGAAACAAACACAGAGGGGGGGATTCAGTTCATTTGTCCTGACTCACAAATATACTTCATCCTGTCATTCTGCTTCCACTCTTCCCTCTGATCCTCACCTTTTTATCCACATGAGAGAGAGAGAGAGAGAGAGAGAGAGAGAGAGAGAGTAGAGCATCCGTTACTTAGGGTGGAAATACAAGGCACACATTCAAACAGCCATAGGTGAAATCCTCTTCAGAAATCAGTGAACTCCACACCTGCCCGTGGCTGATATCGGTGTGTGTGGGTGTGGATGCGCGCCTGTGTGTGTTGCCCGGGCCTCTGAGAGCAGGGCGCTCAGTGACGGCTTACGGAGAGACAGAATGAGGACATCACAGGTGAATGAATATGCTCAAACTGACAAGTGTAGACGCTGCCGCGCACGTGTGCACGAGCGCGGGCGTTCCCTCCCCTCACACGCGCGTGCAGCCGTGCCGCTAACACTCACAGGCTATCCATTTCTGCTTCACGCACACACATCCACGCATGACTAGGAATAACCGCCACCTCCCCTCTGCTCTGCAGCATTGATTATTCGCTACCTGACAGCGTGTGTGTGTGTGTGTGTGTGTGTGTGTGTGTGTGTGTGTGTGTGTGTGTGTGTGTGTGTGTGTGTGTGTGTGTGTGTCATCGATGGGGAGCCACCTATTTGGAGCGCACTTATTTGCATGTGTCCGTGTCAATCACCATCAAGCCGAAACAGGGCGGAGGGAGAGGAAAAGCAGATTGATTAACAATAATGTGACGCTTTATTGATGACCACAGGTTTACTCTGTTCGCTCTAATTCTCCTCCACAAGAAGGCCGAGGTCAAATTCAGTTAGAGAGCAGCTTTTTTACTGATCCCACGTGAAATCAGATATTTTCTGTCAGGGCGTGATTCACCTACTATCAAATACCCTCATTTCTATCCACTCAGACGTTGATAATGACTCCTAGATGATGTACTGTACATTATAATCCTGTGCAACAGTTAGAACCCGTCCATAAGTGTTTTGGTTAAAGAACCTCTTCTGATGGTGCAGTACTGAGTCTTGGAGGCAGACAACATATTCTTAATTGTGTCATTATTCATTTCCAGAGAGATGCACAGAAAACATCTATCGAATTAACACACCTGAATGCTACAGACCTGAGAACTGCAGACACCTGCTGATCATCAATTAATCAAAGGCTGATGATCGGCATCAACCGGCTGCAACTAATCAGCTTAGATCCCAAGGAAGCACCGCCACATTTTCACTTCATTCTCGGGCTGATTCTTAAGTAAATGAAGAAAAAAAGGTTATATAACAGTTGTACAGGTTGTATTTATCTACTGTAGCTGTATGACTTTCATGTTTAATACAGCAGTGGCTTGTTTTAAGTGTCTTCAGTGTTTTTATGGTGCTGATGTTTTTCAAACATCTGTGAAAAAATGTAATTCAGTTATGAAAAATGACCTGAATATATATTTCTTTACACGTTACACGTTTTGTTAATCACCGTGAAATTTGACTTTATACCTGTGAAGCTCCGTCACCGAGCTTCTATTCAGGGTTTTCCGTCACCGCTGTTTTTCTGTGGCCATCCGCAGCCATATTAATCATCGGCTCCATCTTATTGCCCTGCGCAAGAAATTCTTGGCAAGGATAAAATTGAAACATCCTGCCGCTTCCCGCAGGTGTAAATGAACCATGATAACACCCATGTCAAACAGCACTGAACATCTCGCTATGGGGAGGCTTCCTCCCATCTTTTTTTTTTTTTTTTTTGCCTGCCGGTAAATGCAGCAGAATTTATGACAGCGGGGGAAATGAGAAATGAGCGCTACGTGTACTTGGTTCAAATAAGCGGGGATTTGGGAAGATTGATCTAAACCCTTGTTTGTCTGCAGAAGCCTGTTTTCTCACCGCCTGTACCTCATCTCTTCAATCAGTTTTCCCTTAGACCCCTGTAATTTCGCCTCCACAATCCTACTCCATCGTTACCTGTCACAAAGTTGGACACGTATAACCTGATGGCAGCGCACACTACCACTCAATCCATGCCAGCTGTTATTATTTAACCATAGGCTACAATAGTTTTGCCTGTAGTGTTGCATTATGTTGAATTTGAACTACGCTGCAGCATCTGCTGATACTGACTTCAGCTCTATGATTCAGTTTTGGATGGATACGTTTGGAAGCTGTGGTGAAAGCGGGCGTGACTCACAACCTCTACTAAAATAGAAGTAAAACCAAAGCCACAAGAAATCACAGTAGCTATTTAATGGCCGCTCACCGACTGCAGTGATGCAGCTCCAATTCATGTTTGCGTGCGTGTTCTGAGAAAGTAGTACTGTAAGCGAGCTGTGATAAAGCCCTGAGCAAAGGTCATGATGTGTCAATGTGCTGCTCTCTGTCAACTAGTTGTAAAGTAGGTGAGGATTGTTTCTGCTGCCCCCAAGGGGCCACATTGGAGATTTTCAAAATAAAACTAATTACATTACAGCAGCTTCATGGTTGCCTTTTTCATCGTTTAATATGCAAATTGCACAAATGTTTCATGTGAAGCCGCAGGTGATGTAAATGTGAGTATCATTTATCTGTTTATTCATCTGTATCATCTTCTGTCTCAGTAAAGGTCCAAGCTTCTTCTTCCTTCCCTTCCACACAGGGGCTTCTATTTCTCCGGGTCTATCTGTGGCCCACAGTTCACGCAGCCTCACTTCTCCTTAAACACAAATTGATTTCATGCTCAAATCCATAAATCACAGACCCTCCACCTGCTCCCCACTACCTTTCCGTCTCCTTCTTTTACCCTTACATTTCATTCTGCGCCCTCCCCCGCCTCCACATCCTCCCCAGCTCTGTGCTGACGCGCACCTGTGCACGCATGCGGCACATCTGTTCGCGCACACACGCAGGCCTGAGCCAAGCCCGAGGTGCGTGACGGCTGAGTGGGCAGGGACTCGGCCAGAGTTAGAGCGAGAGAAAGTTAGGAGGGAGCGGGTGAGACAGCGAAGCAGTGTTTCTAGAAAGGCCGTGCATAGGAAAATTGAGGAGCCCATTTTCATGCCACATTAAGTTACACCAGCCATCCACCATGGGGCTGTGCTCTGGCAGAGGAGGCTGGCCTCTATTGTGAAGGCTAATAATGAACACAATGGAGTTATTACCCAACACTGCGTTTCACAGGCCTGACCCAGACAGCATCAAAGAAAGGGAAGGTGGGAAAGGGGCGAGATGAATTCCAAGGGACTGTTACAAATGCAGCTTCATTTATTTAGCGGCGATCAGGTTTAGTTCAATGGGTGTTTGAGAGAATGGGATTGAAGCTGTGGGGGGAAACAGATCGGGGGGTCAAAATGAGGAGGTACATGCAAAAAGGAGAGATGCCGGCGAAGCTGGCGGGTGCGGGAGACCCTTCGCCACCACCTTCGCCCCCCCCGCTGTCACTCTGGGGCAACGTCCCGATGAAAAATGAATGCACCCGTTGTGTTCCTATACGTCTGTCTGCGCTAAACTGCTCAGGATACGGGGAACGTTATCAGCGTTAAGCGCGAGGAGGGCTGAGATCCAAGGCATTATCATACAGTATGTTCACACGCGCCTGTCAGTCAAGCCCCCAGCGAATATGTTTTGTGTGAACAGATGATGGTATCAGTATGTTAACAGTGTTGCTTGTCAGCCAGGGGAGACAACAGTGGTAAATTGTCTGTGTAATAGATCCGACACCGGGTTGTTGGGGTCTGTGGAGGACAGGCTGGCGTTTATGCAGATCCTATTAAAATAAAATATATTAAGTAACATTCTGATAACGCGGTGTAGATCAGATCCAGATATGTGCTGTGGTTCCTGGGTTTGGTTCAGTCTTTCACATTTGCAGCTCATATCTGTTCTATTTTTCATTGTGCTTTCCTTTTTCCCACATGGCACGTACTCTCTCCCCGTCTCCCTGTCTTCTCCTCCTCCCCCGTCCTCTCTCTTCACGCAGGACTTTCTCCCCCTCGCTCCCCCGAGTGTCTGCGTTTCATTTGCAGATATTGCGGATGTGGATCTGTGTCCTCCAGGACTCCCAGCATCCTCTGTGTCGCTCTCTCCTCCTCTGGGTGTTGCTTGTTTTCTTGCTGTAACTCCAGTCTGTTGGTGGAGCCTGGTTTACAGGTTTTAATTAATAATAACAGTATTTTCTTCATTTGATTGGACATATTGTCAATTGGAATCTAAGGGACTGTGTGACTTTTGCTACGAGGCTAAATAAATAAAACCCTAAAATTTTACTACAGCAAATTGACGGATCAATTACTGACACATTAGCTCTAACGCGACCCGTGTGAGAAAAGCATAACATCGTGTAACAAAAGCTTCTCTGTGGATCAGAAACAGATAACACATCCCTCACTGATGAACGCCACTCGCCCCACTCAGGCATCGGAAGGTGTTTCTGCTGAGACTTGAGAAAGCGCCCGCAGAGCATCATGTGTTATACCGCGCTTCACGTCGGGCGAAACAAAGCAGCATGAGAAAAGACAAAACAGAGGAAAAAAACAAAAACCACAGGAAAAAAATGACTAATAAAATGACCAAAAACAACGAGTTTGATTGCAAAGAGTCTTTTTATTTTTCCTTGTGTTCAAGTACGGTCCTCTCTCAGCAGGGTCATCTAAGAAGCATGGACACACAATAACACACAACTCGCACCAGAGCCTGAGCATTTTCAGGTGGGATTTCTCTTTTGTCTCAGTTGGGAATGGGGGGGGGGGGTTGTTGGGGGCCCGATCAGCAGTCTTCACATTTAGGTCAAGTGAACAAGAGTCCTGTTGTTTACGACGTTATCGTTTTTTTTTCTCTGTGAACATTTGTTGCATTTAGTGACACTGACATCTGCACATAAAAATTCTATATATATTATAGATATGTATATATTTATATTCATATATTTATAGATTTGTCATTCGATATCAACAGTTCATTCTGGTGATTTTTACCTTGGTTTTTCTTGTAAAACTGGACAACCTGTCAGTAGGAATGCCTTCGTTTGGACATTGATTTAAACAGGAACGCACACGCACATACGCACGACAGCGGCATACACACGTTACTACACACGTGCATGCATAGATACGCTCGCTCACGTTTACGTGTACACGCACACACACACGCATTCTGTCACGTGTCTACACACAGACAGGCACGCACGCACGCACACGCACACACACACACACACACACACACACACACACACACACACACACACGCGCGCGTACACATGCTCAGCCAACACAGAGAGGCAGGTCTGTACATCTATGAGAGGGAGATGTTACCCAAGATCCCCAACGATAAGTACGGCTTCACCTGATCAAAACACAAGAAAACAAAAGTTACAAACAGCAGAGGGAGTCGTCCACTTCAACAGAACGTCCCGTTAAAGTCCTCCAGGACTGGTCCACGAGGTGTCAAAGTTTGGCACGATGTCATGTCTCTCTCTTTCCCTACGTAGCTCTACTGTACACACACATGTACATTACTCACGGCGGCTCCTGCTGGACGGATCAGTTCATGTTCATTATAAGGTGACGATGAGAAACCATTGAAAACATATCTGCTCACCAGAAGGAAAAGACGACCCCTTTCCCAAAGACAGAGAGTGTGCTTTAAAACATACACATATATTCCATAGGCAGTGAAAAAGCACTTTTTGTTGACGGGGACTCGGGAGCGATGCGGCTCTGCCAATCTGATGCTCCGGCAGCCTTGAAGTGCTCTTGACGTTTGCACGTGTCCACAATAAAATCCACTTCATGGGGGAAACAAAAACACATATACTGCAGGATTTCCTCTCCTGCTGGGAAAAGGGCAAAAACAAAGGTGTCCACTGATATCTGTCGTGGCCACGTCTCGTCTTTTCTGCTTCTCGTGTTTGCATTTCAGCGACTTTGATTTAGCTTTTCTTTTTTTCAGCAGTCATGGGGAAAAAAAGAAAAAAGACATTTGGCCCAGTCAAAAACATGTGTAATATACACACTGTATCACCCTCGAACTGTACACAAAAAATAAAAAAAAATGCTTTTCTTAAAAGTAAAAATGTAGAAAAGTACAAATAAAAAAACGCAATGTAAAAGAATGGTGACAAAAGAAGAAGTCTCTTGGAGATGACATTCCTTAAACAAATTCAGAAGCCTCTGTAGGCAGCAAGGACATCGCAACAAGAAGAAGGGGGTGGGGGGGTGGGGGGGTAAAAGCAGTGCTACGTTTGTCACTCGGGTGAAATGGTAAACATCCACTACTTGCATTGTGCCCGATGTGCTTCTCATCTTTCTCTGTGCATTTTTTTTTCAGTTTCACGGCCTCACGCAGAATCCTCGTACCATCTTTGTCTCTTCTCTCCTTTCCATCGCCGACTCGGACAAAGGTCGAGCCGCCTTCTACTCATATTAAGCGAGAGCTCTGCCTCCTCAACTTCCCATTATTATTTGTTTGATTGCCTCTTCCTCTCTGTCTGAGCCTCTGTGGACTCTCTCCACCTGGTCGCCCCCCCCCCCCCTCGTTCTGCAGTCCTCTGCCCACTCCTCTCTCATCTCTACTCCCACTTACTCCTTATCCACTCACCAGTGCAATGGAGCTGACTTTGAAGGAATAAAGCAGTCTAAAAAAAAGGAAAATGTCGGCATGCACATGCATAGTCTCTCTTCATCACTCCACCTGACTTTTCCCTTCTCAACCCCACCTCTCCTGCCTTACTGTAAGTCAGAGAATGCTAATATCCATTTCTCAACATGCCGCTTGCTATCACCTTGTGTTAATCTGCTGTTGATCGCTTACAAAAATAATCCCCTTCACACACGCACACACAGACTCTATTTTACCCCCCACCCCCACCCCCCATCATTGGACTCTAACTAGACCCAGGAGTCAGGCGAGGCTGGGTAGTGGCTGGTCTCATAGTTCAGTTCGCTGTATGGCCGAGAGGCCGAGTAGAAGTCTACGTAGTTCCCGGTGGATTTGAGGCCCAGATGCATGCGGAGGTCCTCCCGCGGGTCCCGAGGGGGTCCGGTAGAGCTCGGAGGCTGCTGGGGTTGTGCCTGTGCCTGGACCTGTGGCTGCGGCTGAAGCGGGGGAGCTGGAGGCCCCTGTCCCTCATAGTAGGCCTCGTCGAAACTCTGGCTCTGGCTGTGAGGCGGAGGCTGCGGCTGCTGAGGCTGGGGGAAGGTAGGGGGGGGAGGGTAGAGGTCGTAGTCTTTTAGCACGGCGGCTGATGGGCTCTCCTGCTGCGGCTGAGGGGCCACAACACAGGGCTGGGCTGGGATCTGGTGAGGGAGCTGTGGCATGGGTTGGAGAGGTGGGGGTGAGGGAGGGAAATGGGGGGGAGGCAGAAAGGGGAGGGAGATAAAGGTGGAGCGATGGGGAGAAAAGTGGCAGGTGGAAAGTGAGCACATGGGGGAGACGGGTTTGAAAGGCAGGTAGTATGGGCAAAAAGGCTCAGATAGGAATCAAGTGGAAAGGGCGACATGCTGTGAAGCCTCCATTACATGCAGGTACTCAAGGGGGGAATTAACCCTTTGTAACGTTCATAGGCCTGTTCTGTGTGTGCAGGACAACATAGTTGTATGTGCAGAAGGTCCATGCTGATACCTCAAAGCACATAGATGGAATGTGTGTAACAAGTCCATGTAAGATGTCAACCCGGTTCTCGCACACGTGATGATTTGCCACCGGCTCGACCGGGAGAGCCCTCGCCCTCGTTCACTTCTCGCCTGTGATCGTCCTTCCTGCTGTGATCGCGCCTCATAAGCACTTTGGCATGACAGCATATGTCGCTAATTTATGAGCGACCCCCGGAACGGCGCACGGCCGGCTAAAATATGCCGCGTTATTTACTGCGTGACTGTGCAAGTGTGTGCAATTACACATGTACCGGTGCGTGTGCATGGGATGTTTTGACGTGATGGATTATGGCACAACGGGGCACAGGTAGAGCCTGGAGGCTATTTAGCTACTGCATCATCCATCCGTGCTACGTATTAACTAACCTGGTTTTGCTTGAGATCATCACTGGCGGAAAGGTAGGAGTTTCGGAACAACGTGGACGTCCCACAGGAAACTTGAACTGGATGGATGGAAGACACAAATGAAGGCGGGAGAGTATATTAATGACAGCTAGTAGCAGTACGACTGCTAAGAACTGTGGTAAAGCTTTAGTCAAGAGTCTGCTTATTGTAATTCAAATCTTAATGTTGTTGGTCCTAATGTTTGCTTATCAGCCTGTCTGAAAGAAACAGATCAACAGATTATAAAATAAATTGTCGTTATATTGTGTATGACTGAAACAAGAAAGATTAAGGAGAACAGAAGCAAAGATAAAGAGGCAATATACAGAACGATTTAATTCCTCTCTGTCTCTCCATCACACACACACACACACACACACACACACACACACACACACACACACACACACACACACACACACACACACACACACACACACACCTGCCATGCCGTCTTTCCGGGATGTGTGCTCTCCTTTGTTGCTATGGAAACCCGCGTTGGTTGCTGTGGAATCATAGTCCATCTTGCGTTCCTTCAGACTCATCATCTCTCTGGGGGAGGCTGGAGCGCTCGCTACACGTACATGAGGATCACACACACACACACACACACACACACACACACACACACACACACACACACACACACACACACACACACACACATATGGCTCATGCTGGTCTAGGTTTATTGCTCATTAATTTTCTCTGTGTGTGTGTGTGTGTGTGTGTGTGTGTGTGTGTGTGTGTGTGTGTGTCTTGAGCTTCAGAGGTGCACAGTCATTACTCTTCATTTAGGTTGTCAGACTGAGGGGTCACCTCCAGAATGGTAAAGGACTTTTGGGAATACACACATTTATATCAACTTATGGACACATTATTCTAATATCAAATTATCAAATTTCACATCAGTAATGCTTTTTTCATGGGTCCAAAGTTGTAAACTGCAGATAGAACAGAGGAGCAGTGAGCTTCTCAGCAACCACCCATCTGCGGATGGTTAAGGATGCATCATCACACACTTTCAGCTATGGATGCCAGTCTTAGTTAGTGTCCCAGGCAATTCCCCTATGGCTTGTTTCACCTCTGTTTGCCACACACTGATCAACAGCAGGCGGTGCATGGCTGCTGTGGCTGATGGGCTGGAGGCAGGCTGCTCTGTCCATTGGTTACTGAGACAGTATGGGGAAAACTGTTGTACTATTGGACTTTTAAGAGGATTTTACTCCTCGCGCACCAGTTCATGTGGATGCAACAGTGTAAACATGCCAGTGTGCAGCCATATATTGGCACAGTCTAGCACCCGTTATATACATGCGAGGTCCCAATCTGCCTCTCTGCCTCTCAACACACACACTCAGCATGTCGCTGTGTAATCCCCTTATAGCGTACTTGAAGTGCTTACTCAGTCCTTCTTATCTTTAGTCGGAGTTGCCAGAATTCTGCCTACCTGTGTATCATCCCCTTTAGTCTGCTTAGCTACACATTCCTGCAACTATCCATCATACTTACAGTATAATTTACAGTATTACATATAAATAAATATATCCTCACAAGTGGTGGCCATTCTAAAAATATGCTCTTTAAACCTCTTCAGATTAATGTTGCTAATTCTAAAATACTATTACACTATAGCTACTGCAGCTATTCACAGGGTGTGTGTTTGTGTGTGTGTGTGTGTGTGTGTGTGTGTGTGTGTGTGTGTGTGTGTGTGTGTGTGTGTGTGTGTGTGTGTGTGTGTGTTTGTGTGTGTGTGTGTGTGTGTGTGTGTGTGTGTGTGTGTGTGTGTGTGTGTGGGAACGACCAGCACACACATGCACAGTTAAGAGAAAGCACCACTCTCAGTTGCATAAGTAGGAACATTTGCCGTTTCTAGACAAAAAAGCCAACTATAAAAAGGCTTTGTTCTCCTCTGGCTTGTCTCCTATGCCATGATAGCAGCAGTGGGGCAAAACACTTGCAAATCTAATAAGCCAAATAGAATAAAGGCTTTTAAAGTGATATGTTGGAGTGCCTTGAAAAGGACGGCGTTTTTAATCCAATCCGGTGTTTGATGTTGGAAGCAAAGCAGCACTCTAACCTTTTGTCTGCCTCTGAGCCTTTTTCTGGCTTTTAGCAAGTCACATAAATGTCTATAAATAGGCACACGCACATAATTGGTGTTGTGAATACAATTACAAACCTTCGACAAAGCGCTGTGAGAGCGCTTTCGCATGTTTGAGGAGTTATTTTTAAAAAGCGTGACACCGCTCCAGCCCCAGACTCAGCCAGCGCCACTAGTTGCTCGCTCTGGAGCTGTCCCCTGTTTTAACTAAAGGTGGTTGTCATTTCCAGCCGTTTTCCATTTTACCCTGACCTCCTCCACTGTGCGACTGACATCCACAATTTTGTCTACACACTATAATGTCTAAACTCTTTATTTTCAATGTCACTGACCAAAGTCAAATCCTCATCCCTCACATCCTCCTTCCTGCAGTAATCATCTTCCAACCCCTAATTCTTCCAGCCTTCTTCCCCTTTTCTCTTTATCTCCCTCTCTGTTTATCACACATTCTCCCCCTTCTCACCCACACACATACACAAATACACATTTTCTCTCCCTCTCTGCCTCCCAGTGTCTCCCTCCCTCTCTCTCTCTCTGTCTCTCGCTCTGTCTATGAGCAGGGTCCTTGAAGACCTCTCTAAGCTGCGAGGAAGAAAAAGTACTTTTCTGCCTCATCAGCTCTCTAAGCCCGGTGTGGAGAAAGCACAGCTGAGGGCTCTTTTCCTACCGATGCTAACAGCTAATGCTAATGTGCTCTTTGCAAAGCATGACGGCCGGTGGGCTCAAGCTACAGACAAACGATAATCGTACTTTACAGCGTTAGCTTGTGGCGGGCGAGCGCTGATGCTAACAGCTATTTAGCCCCAGCGCAAAGACTGATCGCCTGGAAAATGTTGATGCTGCAGGCAAATGTTTGAGTTACTGCTCATTACTGTCCATGTGTCTTTTGCAGATTTGAGTTGTCCTCATATCACACATACATTTGCACATCATTTACTAGTCAATTTTTAATTAGTAATGCTGGGAACGCTTGGCAGATTTTGTACGCTGCTTTTCACAGCTTCCAGGGCTCATGCTGTGCTAAGCTAATCTTCTGTTGATGCTGACCTTATATTTAATGTACGCATACAGTATAAAACATTTAATATTCTTCTTGACTGGCTCTGAGCAAGATATGAAGCATTTGAAAACATATACAGTGTACACATAAACAGCTGAAACTAAATCAGACCTGAACAACAAAATAAAAGTTTAATAGACAAAACTGCTTTTTCAGGGAGGTTTTAAAGAAAGAAAGAAAACAGACAGACAAACAAACAAGTGCAGTATCTATCCTGCGAGTGGGATGTGTTTCTCACCAGAGCGGTTATTTGGGGATGTCCTGACAGGGGACACAGAGGGAGTCCGTGAGGAGGAGTAGGGCCTCTGCCTGTCTCGCTCTATCGTTGAGGCAGAGCCCACGAAGTGATACTGGGAGTAACCGTCCTGCAAGACCAACGCAGACAAAGAAACGGGAGGTAAGTAAAGCAGTGTGTGTGTCTGGCCAGTGTGAATGCGTTAAATCATTGTGTGTGATTTGTGTTATTGTAGAGTAGTTTTTTTTTATTACCAAAACCTAAAGAACTGTCCAAGGCCAAATATTTTAGGCATTTTAGGCCGATGCACAAAATGAAGGCATGCTGATATTATAAAGCCATGAATGTGATGGTTAGAACAGATTGGAAATAGTCACACTTGATGAAAAAGAGTCAAACATTTGTCCTTGGTGTCTTTGGTTGCCTGTAACAAAAAAGCTGTTTTCAAGTTTTTGAAACAGTTAAAAAAATAGTAGAAATAACAAACGTGTGATAGGCAAATAAAAAAATGGATTCTAGACACTGAAGGACGATGAACAAACACGCCCACACGCGCACAGACAGGCATCCACATACCACAAATGAACAGCCCATTGTCCATGTCAGAAAAAATGCATACTACTAACAACTCCACACGCATAATTACCACCAAGCCAGTGACTTTGTATCCGTATTCATTTAGCAGTGATTGGAGCAAAGCCATTTTCATAAAAATGGATTAGAAGAGTCAACAACAATCGCTGGAACCAAATTCAATTTAGCATTAAGATAATTGGATACCTCTGAAAGCAAAACATAAGCAGATGATAAAAGATAATCGAGGCATGTCCCGCTGCAGCTCGGATGTCGGGGGACCGGGGATCAGGGGCGGCAAACTGGCTGGAGGTGAGAGGCTCCAGCACGGTGTGGACGGAGAGGGGACGCGACGAGAAAGACAAAAGACGGCAGGAAGCGATGAGAGCGAGGAGTGAAGCTGGGGTGAGAACAGTCCCCGTCCCCCCCCTGACTCCCATTTCCTGGCACTAATAGAAAACCAGATCCTGTGACACAGCAGCTGAGAGGCAGCTCCCTGCCAGCGTGTGCCATCGCTGCCTCCCCTTCGTCCCCCTCATCTATTCCTCCACCACTCCCACTCTCCTCGCGCTCTCCCCGTAACCTCCCCGTGGCGCCCGGGGACGTGCTGCAATTGGACAGTGAGAAAGCGCCGCAGCCGGTGACTGACTGAACGAGGAACGCGTTCAGCCGAGTCTGTGCTCGCTCAATGTGGGGAACTAAAAATGGTGTTCAGGAGCGATCCATTAGGGCCCTCAAGGGGCCCCTCGGAGCATGAACGCTGGTTAAACTAATACCAAGCTATAATTGAAGTCAGAGAGTATAGAGAAATGTATTAAAATGGCAGGCACAGCCATAAATTTGACACTTATTATCTCTTCATATAAAGTAATAGACTTTACGCCTCGATGTACAGCTTCCTCATTGTTATTCCTTGTAAGGAGCTTTGAGGTTAGAACCAGGAGGAGTCATTTTAAACCCGGCTTATTCTTTGGTTTGAGCAGTATTAGTTCTTAGCATTTGGCACGCCATCGTTTTAATAAAATAAATATTAAAGCCGACATTAAAAGTTCCTTTGAGAGCAAACCAGCGAGCGGTTCAAGGTCTGGGTTGTTTCTATTAGTTTTTTGGCAGCGTTCGAGGCTCATGCGCTTTTATTCCACCGTCACCGTGTTCTCGCAGACTTTCCGAGCGAATACGTCCCCACTCGTCGGCTGCCTCTGAAGTACGTCGTCGCTCCGAGTCTCACCTACTCTTCTCATATTAAGAGTTTTCCCTTACTTCACATCCACTTTCCTTGTCTAGCACTTCTCCCGCCTCGACGGCGGCTCGTTTCTAGGAAACCATTCCGCCTGTTGCTCTCGCCGCGAGTCGAAGGTCGCGGCCCTGCGAGGTTAAAAGCGATTACGGCCCCAACAAATGAGATCTGTGTGCACGTGTGTGCGGTGCTACTCGTGCCAGACAGCAATTATGGCAAAAAGGTTGGACGTGATGAGCAGCGGGCTCCCTCTGGGCCCCGGCGACTGCGCGACGCTGTCATCTTTCTCGTCCGTAGACCCGTTTCTCTGTCTCACTCATTTCACACTCCGATTTCCAAGATCTGCAGTCTCGAGCACTTCGCTCACACACGATCCATCAATCCTAACAGGAATAATGTGCCTCTGACCTTTGCATTCCTCATTTTCATTGCTCCAGGTTCTAGTTATTTAAGAATTGACCTTTATTCTTACGTACCAGTGCATTTGTTGCAAATAGCCCGCGATGCTGAGAGAGCGGAGCTGCAGCTGAAATGCTGCTGGCAGCCCGCAGACTGAGACAGCCCGCGCGCACCTCCGTCTCCTCTGCCTCTGTTTCTCTGTTTATTGCTGGTGAACATCAGAGGGAAACCAGGCGAAACACAGAAATAGCTTCTGAGGCTGAGGTTGGTTTGATGTCTACTGAAGTTTTTCAAAATGCTCATCTCCATCTTGCTCTGTTTTCCTGTTTATGGCGCAGCAGCGGATGCAATATTTTCTTTCTTCGAGTACAGTTCTATGTTCTTTCACCATCCTGTCATATTAAAAGTCAACAGCTGGATGCAAATAATAACCAAATTAAGTCGATAAGTAGAAACATTCCTTGTCATTGACCTTACACATCACAGGCCAATCCCTCATTCATATCACCAATCACACATTGCGCCTGCACATCCCTAGAACATATTGTAAAACTGTCTCATGTGTGACAAACACGGCGTCTCTCTGACCCTGAACTCCATCTGTCATCCGCGTGTGTCTATCTGTTTCAGTGATTTGTGGTGTTTGCGATGCATGCGCCCAGTGCTGCTATGATATGTGTGCACGTGTGTGCGTTTCTGAGAGAGTGTGTCTGATTAAATTCCCAAGCCGGGGCATTTATCGAGGAACGAGGCACAGCAGCCCGACACAAACTCCCCCACTGAGCGTGGATATGAAAATATACAGTCTAGTGTAGCGTTGGGGCTGTGTGTGTGAATGCAGTGTGGGTGCGACTCTTTATTGGGTCCTTCTGGTCCTGTTAGGAATAGATTTATTTACAAAGTGACCATGTTTCAGCTCCTTGTTTTCTCGCAGAAATCCCTTGTCGAACAGTGCTGCACATTTGTTGTTTACTTAAAAGATGACCTGTGGCTTCCCTCCTAGGAGCTGTGGATAAAACACTGTGCACATGCACTGAGACGCTGAATGAGGACACATCCTGTCACATAATCCAAACAAACCCCAGTAAAAGTCGAATTTCACTGCACCCCGAAGACTAATATGCATGATTTATCTCAAAGTCAGTGCAAGTGTTGCAACAAACAGATTCTGCCTTTGGTTTATTAATGACTGCTGCACCACCAATCTTTTAAGTCATCACAGATGCTATTTTCATACAGACTTACTGTTTATTTATGACCCCTCAACTTTTCTCTTTCGCGTGTTGGTAAAATCTGCCGGGCATCCCGGCCCACTGTGCTGCTGCAACTCTGTCCCCCCTCACTCTCTAGACTGCTCCCATGGCAGCACCGGAGGAAGCGATTAACTCTTCTCACTGCAGTTTCACTAAAATACACATACACACACACACACACACACACACACACACACACACACACATGCTCGGAGAAGCCAACATACGTGTGCACCCGCGCCCATGATTTCCACACGGCAGACGAGTCGCTCTCGTTACCACGAGACTTCAAAGCAGCTCCAACTGACTCATTATTGACCCAACACTCCTCTCCGCTTTCCAAAAGTACACACACATAACTCAAGTATCCTTATTTTACTGCAAACATCAAGTATTCACCTCGCTTCGCTATTTCTTCCTCCTCATTTGCTGCTGTCTGTTTCTTCCCCTGCTGCCTTTGCTCGCCGCCGTTTTCGCAGACACTCGATTCCACTTTCGTCTAAATTGTATGCTAATCCATGTTTGGATTGGAGGCTAACAGGATTTTTTACTGCACCTAACACCCATGACCTAATACGCCACACTGGGATACTAGCAGTAAAGTCACTTATTTCGAGCTCTGGACTCAGGTGATAAAGTCAAAGTGTGAATCCTCTAATGCAACCATTTCCAGCTCCAAAATTAGGCCGCTCTGTCACTAACCACGCTGTCTTTAAGCGATTTAGGAAGTAAAGAGGGCCGTCAACCAGTTAAAGTTGACTGTATCATAATGCAGCAGCTTTCTAAACTAAATACAAGTAGTACTATAAAACAAAATGTTGATCTTTCAAAGATTATGATAAAGTAGAGATGAGGATGCAACTGGAGATGCAGCAACAAAGCCGACTGCAGATGATATCTTGTTTCAGTTTAAGGATGATGGATGAGTTGTTTTGTTGTTGAGCCTGTTTTTAAGTGTTTTTAATTGTTTTTTTGTTTGTATCATATTAGATTTAATGAAACCAATGCTAAATGAGTTCTCTCGTTTCAACATGAGTAGCCATCCATCTTAGGGAAGTTGATAGTCGGTGAGGCCCGGACGTTTTGTAAAGCCAATGTTGCAATCCGGTTGAGTGTAATGCTATCCAGTGGCAATGATTAGGGAAGTGTGTCGCGTCGGAGGCTGCAAGGGGCCACATGGGGATAGGGTTCTGTGTAATGCTGGCAGATGAGAGGGTGACGAATGAAGGGAGTGACACAGTCGTCCGGATGAGGTGAGGACACATTGATGCCACGGGGTGGAGTGTCCTGACTCCAAAGCAGCAGCCGTCAGATGTCTCAAACCAAAAACAAACTCATTATACAAAATTGGGCGAAAATGTTTTTTGTTTTCCAAAAGAAGCATATAATTTTCCATTTAACTCTAATATAATTTGCTTGAACAAGAGCTCTTGAAAGCGATACTTTTAAGGTTGGACAACATCTTTGCAAACTCGAGTGCAGGTACTTGAAAATCTGAAAAGCTTGTGAGAGGAATTAAACAAGATGAAATCACTTGTTTATGTGAATTACATTTTGATTTTAAACAGTAAT
Organism: Betta splendens; assembly: GCF_900634795.4. Taxonomy (NCBI): domain Eukaryota; kingdom Metazoa; phylum Chordata; class Actinopteri; order Anabantiformes; family Osphronemidae; genus Betta; species Betta splendens. The sequence goes on along the minus strand of NC_040884.2, from coordinate 15,086,069 downwards.
GAATAATATGAACATTCACCCCAAAACTACAGTAAGCATCACACCAGGTGTGACTTGCTGCTTTAACTTTTGCACACTGTATCAAATTGTTGGCACCAAAATGCAGCTTACATCAATCTTTAGCCTTTTTCTTCTTTGTTCTCTCTGCTCAGACATGAAAAAATAGCCGTTTAAAACCAAGGACGCCTTCCTGCGACGTTTTACTTAATATTTCTCAACATCTCGCTGGAACTCGTCGATTACGCCTCCAAAGTTTCGGTGCGCTGAATGGCAGATAACCTTGGTGGCGGCGATTCGCTCACCAACACTCATTACTAACGAGTGAAAGCAACACAACATCTGTCACTGCTTTTAATCAAGTTGCCAGGGTGTGCGGGTTACGCCGTCGTTGGAGAAGAAACAACCGAGCCGGAGGTGGTGACAGTGTGTGTGTGTGTGTGTGTGTGTGTGTGTGTGTGTGTGTGTGTGTGTGTGTGTGTGTGTGTGTGTGTGTGTGTGAAGAAGGAAAGATAAAGGTGTGTCTGGGTGAGACAGATTTTTTAGACTTTTTTTTTTTGTTCCATTCCTGCTTGTTCGTTCGTGTTATTCTTCCTGAGCTACACATATTAATATATTAAAAATCCAATCGTTGAGGAACCATTAGGATGAACACAGAGTTATTGGTCCAGTCTGAGTAAACATAGAGAGTTTGTTTTGAGGCAGTTATAATCAAAAAACTAAAATCTGAGTTATTGAGTTAATATAATACATAAACCCCTGTAGATGTTAGAAAACAACAAATAAATGAATGGTTGGTGTTCATTTCTTTGACAGAATGATTCATCAGGATTTAATATTTAAAAAAGCACAGTTTAAAATTTCATAACCAACTGATCTGTGTGAATGAATGCTTAGAATTAGTTACTGTAGTCACATGTTCTCTTCAGGTCGGGTTAGTATTTAGTACCTGATACCAGTCTCTTGGAGCTGCAGTGAGGGGACTTTCAGGGAGACTTCGAAGAAGTATGATCAGAATCAGAATCAGACTCAGACTCAGATGATGGGCTAAACAAGGGCACAGGCGCCTTTAGGTGATTTTAAACCTCCTACTGAAAAGTTGACTTGTATGTCTTACCTTTTTGTAGAGGGAGCGCAAGTCTCTGTACTGCCACATGCTGCTGAGGACCTGAGAGGCTGCCTTCACCACCTTCGCTGAATGTCTGAAGAGAGATGGAAGCAAAAAAAAAAGCTGTACTTCTTCTTGGCTTTGAGTCTCTGGATAAAGTTTCTACGTGTCGCGTAGCACGTGCAGGCCAGTGGAACTTGTGATAGCTTTAAGTGTAAGACGGCCACTGCTCTTTTCCTCACGGCACGATTTATCTTTTGCAAAAAAGTTTCCAGATGATTTAAAAATGACCCTCTTCACCATGTTAATGGTCCCGTCCCTGCCACTTAGCTGAAAAATGACTCTAGTAGGAGTCAGTTCATAAGCCCTTTCCTGCTAATAGCTACGGTGCGAGGCAGAGGGGACGCCTACTTTCCATTTGTCTACTAAAATTAGAAAAACCCTCGCAAAAAGGCCTTAATTTATGCCCCATTAAAAGTTTGATACGACTAAAATCTGGTGCATAAGTGTCAACAAAGGCAAAGCACCTGAATGCATCACAGGTACACAATGCTCAGATGTTTACAGGTATTTACTGTTTAAATGCAATATCAACATTATATTATTCCCTTTTTCTGTTTTACTGCCTGTTTTAATAGCGGCTGGCAAACAATAGCTGTCTACTGTTGATCTGTAATGAGCCCTTTCCCAATCTCAACGTGTGTAATTTCATGAATGCAGCAATAAGAGGTATTTATCCTCAATGCACCTATCCTGAGAAAATGAAGATGAGTGGGCCATTAGCAGCTAACCACGCTTACGGTGGAATCTGCTCTCCTGGAGGTTTCTTCCAGCGCCTCTCTCGCTCGCTCTCTCTCTCGCCCTTTCTCTCTCTCTCTCACGCTCTCGCTGATGGTGCCCTTGAGCACGTTTCCCCAAATAGACTGAGACTCTCTCCATAACAATAAATCAACGTTTGACCTCCGCCTGATAACACGCCGGTGCCATGGCAACCCATGACCCGGTGGTTACCATAGCAGCTCAACAGAACACCCAGCTCGGTCTCCCATGTCGACAGGAGCTCTGGCTGCATCTTTCTTAGTGTTTCTTTAGGCTTCTTTTAGGGATGAATGGTCACAGGGAAGGAAACTATAGATGATGGATATTCAGCCAGAGCAAAGCACTGACCATAGAAGTGTGATGAGTTTATCTTTTTACGACTTTAACTACTAAACTCATTTACTTTAAACTGTTTTATCATGTATTTGTTTGTTGCTGTAACTAAATGACTATACCTGAGGATGTAGTCTATGATGCTCTCTTGTAGTACTATACTGTATGTACATTTGGCTACAGGTTCTTTCATGTTGTGTGGACACAAGCCTGTAATAAAAGCCTGAGGTTCTAATCAAGTAGCGCTTGAATGCCATTATTCAACTCTTTTCAACAATTTTTCAAAATTTCAGTCTTGAAAAAAATCTAAACAACTTCCAAGCATCAATTTAGCCATTTTCCTGGTAAAGTAATATAATACATTATTCATTAATACGTTCTCAAAGTTGGGCCCACTCACTTGTCTCCTTTGCTGCGGACAATGCCGATGAGCTTCTCGATGCCGCCGGCGTCACGCAGAGCTTTGGCGTTCTCCATGTTCTTGGTGATGACCTCGTGCAGTGCGCAGCAGATGGCGGTCACCGTGTCGTCCGACATGGCCTTGCTGGGAGGGCCGCTGGGCCCGGAGGTGCCGCTGCTGGTGGCGTTGTTGTTGGTGCTGCTGCTGCTGCCTGGCAGTCGATGGATGAGGTCTCTCATGGCGTATTTGCCTGGAGCGCGGAGAGAAGGCGAACAAAAGGCAGATTTCACTTCCTCCAGTTTGTTGGAAAGATCATGAACAATGCTGGACGAAGTTACTGAGAGTGTTTAAAGCAGCTTCTCCGCTAGATGCTGGATGACTGGTACAGCACAGTGTAAAAATCCAACCAACTGCATCACCCTTCAACTATTTTCTTGTTCAGCTGATGATCCTGTCCGATAAAACACTGATAATCTTGCTTGTAGCATGTGTGGAGAATATGGAGAGAAATTCATTTGTTTCCTGGGTCGACTTCTCTAATCAAAGTGAGAGCCCTCGATGTAAAGATGAGAGACGGGTCAATAAAGAGAGCGAGGTCGGGGGAAGCGGGTTAAGAGCGGCGCAATGAAGATAAGAAGGAGGCGACTGTGGACATTAGTCAAACGGTGAGAAACTCCTCGTACATCATAGAAGCTGTCAGCTCCTGGGGTAAAGCAAACACCCGCGACCGTTGAATGTTGAACCAGGCTTGAAATATGATAAACCCCCAACAGCAACCGCTCAATCCAAAGCGCTGGGACGGGCCCTCTAACGTCCACGCGCTTCAATCAACCGAGCATCTCCGCGGGAATGACTCAGGCCGATCTCCGTGACATCGGGCGCCGGCGACGACAAAGCGGAGCGCGCGTGCACGGCTGAAGAGCCGCCGGCCGTGAGTCACCGTCTCCTCTGGAATCCTACAAATTCGAGTCCTCCACAGAAGTGCTGGATTAGATAAAGCAGATGAAAAACAGGAAGCGCTACTTTAGGTGTTAAATCCCCCCCGGCGTTTCGTCTTCAAGTGGACCATTACATCCACTCCGGCAGCGGAGGAAACTGAGGACGAAATACTCAGTTCACAATAAACCCAAAATACTTTCAGATCTCACCGCCACTTTCTGTTTTGGCCAATTGTGAAATAATGTTTCTGAACAACTCGACCGTACAAACCTACTTATCTAACTGCCACTTTACACTAGAAATAAAGTCTCCTTCAGCTTGTGCTGCTACTTTCTTTAAACTTCTTCCTGTTTTCGCCCTATTTCATTCACATGTGCGAATCCCTCAATCTGCGCCACACCGAACGTTTTCTCAGGTCCGTTTCTCAGGTTTCTCAGTCACCGTCACTCGGGTAGAAGCAGCTCCTTTATTATGGAGGGAAATCTCCCGCTAATGCCACCTTTAGGAGAAAGCACAGCTGGACAAACAGCTGAAGGACTTCCTTCCCAATCCCAGCAAACAGATCACCTGTATGAAGTGACTTAAAGGTCGGACACAGGCAGAAACAACCATTCACACCTTTGATACTTAAACTCAGCATTTAAAGATTGCGGTTGGATGTTGGGAGTAGGAGGAAACACTAGACAGGGAGGCACCTGTCCAACCAGAGGATTGGAGCTGCTGTGGCAGTGCGGCTGCCACCACACTGACTTATTTCCTAATTTACCAGCTGATGTCGCACTGATTCATCACTGCTTTTTCCTCTTAATGATATAACTTTTGAATGACTGACTGAATTATTTACCGTGCGACCGCCAGATAATTTACTGCTTGAACGGTAATTTTATTGACTGGCTGATTGAATGAGCAGCAAATTTACTAACCCACTGGCAGCAGACAATTCAGTATAAACAATGGGATCACAGTGTGTATTGAACAATGTGTAATAAGTAGATACTGTACACCACGTGTGTCTACATACTGTATTCCATGTGCACATCCCCGTCGGCCTGTGCAACGTCATCACATTGGTCCCACGGGGGCTGAGTGCACAAAGGAGGAGATGATACGGAATGGGGGGGGGGGTCTGTCAACACGCCACCTTGAGACTGCTCACGTATGCAGCCGGGGTGTGTGCATGAGCCACAATGCACGTCTCACCATGCACACGCACAATGTGTTCTCCATTAGCCAGCGTATCCGTCCTATTTGTCTTCACTTCACAATGTCCTTCATAAAAAGCATGAAAGATGCAGATGCTGTGACACCCTGGGAACTGAGGGGTTTGGACTTTAAGGCTTTAAGCTCATGAACACATTAGCTTTCCTGCTCTGAATGACTCCTCCGGTGGCAGCATCTCCACATCGCCCCCTCTCCTGTTACTTCTACTCTCTGTGCCGCTGAAATGTGAGCTGCACCTGCAACATGTCCTTGAGGAGAGAGCAAGCCCTGTGCTGATCACCGCACAGTCTAATAAACCTGTATTACACAACTCTTCCAATATAGTCATCCTCACCTGGGAGGCAGGGATGCTAATGTATTCCTGCGCCGCATTCCCTTATGCGCCGCTAAACTCCCGCTGAGCAGGGCGTGCTTCATCAGGGCCATAATGGCTGATTCGATTTAAAGAGATCCAATTACCCTCAACAATGGAGTGATTTGATTGTTTACTGACGGAGAAAGGAGAGTGGTAGTGAAGTAAAATTGGAGGTAATTGTCTGAGGGAGATGTGGGGAAAGATGAAAAGGCTTGATTGGCTGTGGCGTCCGACTGTCTGAGAATAAAGGATGGTTAATACAGTGTTATCAGTGGCTGGGCTCGGGTCCCTGAGGTGGACCGCTGTACAGCTACTGGAATCAAAAGCTTCAGGCGATAATATGTTTCCAAAGCCTGTCTGGGTTATTTGAGTTCTGGACTGAGGAAAGCAAATAATTCAAGAGAAGCGCATTTAATAACAGACAAACATCAGCAGTGAACCTGCTTTTTAAAGGTAGAGGCAGGTACGTTGACATGAAAAACCTCTAAGTGGTCAATTTATATAGTACATAGATAGTATATTATTATGGATTATGTACATCATCATTATCATTATCATGTAGCCAGGTAACATGGTTTCTATTCTCTGCAAATAAAGGTATACAGTAACTTTATTGCTCTTGGTTGTCATACTGTAAGTGGATCTGTGAATATCCTAACACAACAAAACAACACAAACACACAAACCTTGGCGTATGAGGAGGGGTGGGCGTTTCCGTCAAACCAGTTTTTACATATTTTGCCCAAATGTGAGATCACACAGAATTTTGAATGGATTGAATTCTGGATTACGGGATTAAAGCAGGCACAATGTATCGGAGGAGGAAGGTAAAAATCCCATACAGCATGTCAGGTACGTACACATCAGGCATCCATATGAGCGACAGCCACGTCTTTTGTATGTCTTTTAACGTATGAATAAATAAACAAATGAAAATGAAATGAAATGCAGAGGCAGGTGAAACAAAGACAGTTTAGAGAGCGATCAAAACTGCAGGTAAATTGGGAAGCGGTGTGCCTCTGTTTCTCCATTATAAATTATTCTGCCTTCCTGTGTTTGCTGCTTTTCGCACCAGTTACATCTCAGCGTCAGCGTCTCTCTTTGATGTCTGTGGGTAACGGCGCAAACTGCAAACGAGGGGAGAGGGGAGAGACGCGCGCAGAAAGCCAACGAGGGAGAGTGGGAGGAAGAGGTGGGGAGGTGCTTTCCCCCCGAGAAGAACCTGTGGCTTCATTAACGCTATTCCACTGACACGAAGGAGCTCAGACAGACTGTAATTATCCACACAGTCACTGCCGTAGAAAACAGAGCGTTTCCCTGCTTAGATGAAGCTCCTCACTGATGATCAGTCGCATTTTTGCAAGTGGAGGACGTTCACTTTATACAATAACTTTGAATTCATTAAAACACTAGACGTCACTTCTTTTGAGGAAAGGAAATAGATTTGTGCACCGCCCAAGATCACCTGGACGTGAGTCCAGTCCCAGAGGGGCGGCTGTAAGGCTGAATACATTTCACAGTATGAATATCTCCTCCTCTTCTTTTTAATATTCTCCGATTCTATTTCTCCATGTGACGTGCTCCCAGTGTGCCACAGTGGAGCAGAGGACAAAGCCTGCCAGTGAGAACAAAGTGCGCTGATAAAAGATACGCCAGACCCTCGGCCGCAAGGGATTCATCCCGAAGGCAAAGGCAGAAATGACATCAAGTCGCACCACGACGGGGACTGAGAAGTCTGCGAGTCGGTGGATGCGGCGCCTTTCGGCCCGCTGGTTGAGCTGAATATTCGCACAGAGCAGCAGCGACAGACATGAGCAATATGTGAAAAGTCGGTGTAGTTGTTAAAAAAACAAAACAAAACACAGATTGAGATTGAGAAACAAACATTTGGTTTGCTGGTGCCGGCGAGGAACGCGAGTATGTTTGGAACAAAGTGCTTTGATCAAAGGTTCAGAACCAGCGACTGCCCATAACCTAATTTGCATCTGCGTAGATCAGTCCCTGACCTCTAATGAGGACTCTCTCACACACACACACACACACACACACACACACACACACACACACACACACACACACACACACACACACACACACACACACATCTGCAATCACGGATTAGTGACATCCCTGTGGTACTTCGGTTTCCACGGTAACACTCCCCAGCACTGATGTCATCAGTACGAGACACAAAGGGAAGGTGAAGCGTTATGAGCTCATGTCTGAAACAACACAGGAAGGAGACAGAGAGGAGGGAGGTGAGGGTGTGGGATCAGTGGAGGAGAAGAGGAAGGAATTAGCAGAACAAAATGGGCAAAAAGGTGGGAAGAGCATTGTGTAGTAATAAAAGGCAAAAAGGAGGTGGGAGGAAAGCTTAACATACATTAGACACACACACAAAGAAAGGAAAACAAGAGGTGACACAGGAGAATAGGCAGGAGGTGAAATGTAATTGGATTTATTCATTTTTCTGGTTGACTGTAATGTTTATCTGGATTGTATTTAATGTAATGATGCAAAACAAAATTATTCATGTCAGTGTTCTTATCAGATCAGTATAGAGGCGATCATCAGTGATTTCATTGCAGAGAACCAGCTTAACCTCTGATAAAACTTGGGCGGGCATGATTCATTTCATTAGAGACTGTCCTTGGTCCTCCATTCCTCCATTGGTGCTGGAGGTTTGGACTCAGGCAGGAAGGCTGATATTTAGATTATTTAATAGATCTGCATCTAGGCTAAAGGTAATCAGCTGTTACATCAGCTTGAGGAGTTTCAGGGATCAAATAAATGTAAACATCTGTGGTAGCTGACTGAAGGTGAAGTCAAGATATTCCGTGTATCATACATTTATTAGATTTTAGCTTATTTTTCTGTAGTTTTATTATAAGTAACAGAATCGCGTCCAACTTTTTATTACATCACATTTTTTTCATCACCTGTTCCCAAATTACAATTTAACTAAACCCCTTCCTGCAGAATCCAGCAACTCAATTAGGTTTTGAATTTCGAGCAAGTGCGTGTGCAAAGCAACAACAACATTAAATTAATTCATTAAATGACCTAAATTAATAGAGATTTTCAAACTTTCATTAAACACCAACTGTGGTTAGAAGTCGGTGGCAAGCGGAGGATGTGTTTATAGCAACCTTTCCTCAAATGAGTGCCGCAATTGAATTAACAAAAAAAAAAAAACACAGCGTCGTCTTTTTGGCATTCAAGTGCTGCTCCCAATTCATGTGTATCAAATTACCATCTGTAAGTAAATGGGGAGGAATTGCCCTGACAGACGGTGTAGCACTGAATGAGACTCATTTATTGCTATACAGGCGTACAGTACATTATGCAAATCCAAAACTATGAAGGAGGTGAAATCAGAAGAGAGACAAAAAAATAGGCTGACAGATGAGAAGAATGATTCTGGGTGACATCAATATGCCACCGAATCACATTAGGGAGAGACTGAAATCTAAGCGTATGTATGTGCTGTGGTCTTTAACTGCTTCCAGGTCTGTCGCGGCCTCTCGCTCCCTCTATAACTTCCTGCTCGCATCACCGCCATCCAATCACGGGGTCTCGTGTGACCTAACAATTCGCGACACAGTCTTTGAGCGGAGGAAGCTTTGCTTGTTGCTTCTCAGAAAGAGGGTGATTTCCTCCAGATGAGCCGTGCAAAGACAATATTATAATCAGGCAGAACTTTGATGTTACAAAGGCCGACGAGCTGCTCTGCGAAATGCCACCGTTGTTTTGCCGTGAAGGGAAATGCGCTTGACTCGCAGGTTAGAGCCACGGTGGGAAACAAAGCTGCACGCGGTCTCATCACCTCTCCGCCGTCCACATGTATCATCTCACACCTTGCCAGGAGCGGGAGGTTCCGCCCTCTCTTCCATCCTGCCGAAACCTACAGCGTATCTACACTGAGTCTGTCTGCTAACAAGCTCTTGACAACAGACCCAAGCACGGCCGAAAACAAAGCGTTAATTATGATGTTAGTCAAAACCCCGACTGGCTGTTTTCCCGCCCAGCTTTATTAAATTTGAACCAAACCTGCCAACACACCCCGACTGTGTCAGTCACGGTTGCCATGGGAGAGCAATGATCTCCAACGGCCCCGCTGCTCTTTATCTCCACTCCATCTCCTTGTCCCCCGTCTTATTCCCCATCTTCCAAGTTAATCACCCGCAGTATTTTAACCGCGTTCTCCCGCAACCGAAATAAGTCAAGCGCGCATTCAAATGAAAATGCCAAACAAATTTGAATAGATTTTTCCCGTGAATTTGCAAGTAATTACATTATTCAATCAGTCGCCGTGTTCTGCTCCGCTCCGTACGAAGCCACGCTCGTACCTCCCTCCTCAAAGTGCTCCCTCTTTATCTGTCTCGGCAGTGGAAGCTAATGGCTATAAAAGACCAAAAGTAAAAATGGACCAATTACTGCTAACATTTTAATCAATTAGAGTACATTTTACTGATTTTCTGTGCAAAAACACTGCACTCTTCTCATTTTTAAAGGTCAAATGGGAACATTTGTGCCAGAATGTGGACTGTATCTTCCTTTTTATTCAAATGCAACATTTATTGTGAGTACATAAGAGCGAAGTAACTCGAAATATATTTGCAGCTGAAACCTAGAAATGTCAAATTATTCTATTCAAACCAATACTGTACATAACTAAAGCTGAAAGAGATTTTTTCAGTTAAGCTGTTCTTTATCCTTCTGTTCATCTAGTCAGACCTCTACATTATGGTCGTGGTGAACTTTGCCATCACCTCCTTGCTTGTATTTAAACCCGGAGAGGCTCCCGGCCGAGGCTGAGGCTGGCAAGGTTGCCATGGGAACCGCTGAGCCCCACCAGGAAGCCGTGATAAGAGGCACATACAAAGGGTGATGTCACCAGCGCACATGCAGGTCCCAGACGAGCATGAACGCGTGTTTGATGCAGATAGAGCCACAGAGGAAGAGGATCCATCACCGCGTGGACGCGCGCGCGCTCCCAGTATGAAAGCGTCTTCATGTGTCAGGTTAGCTAATGATCCTTAGTCCCTGGATGTGGTAATGGTACAAGTCGGTAACCCTGAGGCTCATTCATTACTCAGTGTGCTTTTCAAAGCTGAGCGCCAGCCTTTGATGTGATCATCGCTTCTGCCGCACATCTCTCTTATTCTCTCACCTCCGTCTTTCTCTCTCAAATACATCCTAACTACCTGTTTAATCCTCTTTCTCCACTCTTGTATTGTCTTTTATCAACCCAATTCTCTCAAACCAACAAATGCACCTTTGCCTCACTTTGCAAAACAAACCACACTATGTTCGTCACGTAAAGCAACACATCCACTCCAGCGCTCTACGATGACAGTGAGGCGGTTATTAACGCTATGAGCGCATGTAAAACCTCCAATTCCTGAATCTGTAATTAACTCAATTATCTCAATTACAATCAATAGCTTAATGGGTGGGGAAATTACACATCCAAGCTGATGTTCTATCACATGGCTTAAATGTGACCCATCACACTAGAGCCAGAATCTCGCATCATGGGTTAATTTCCTGATAATTGGTGCAGTGGTGCATATGCATGTTGTTTCAGAACACTGACACTTATCAGGTTGAATTTCAGGCAGAAGAACAGGTGCTTCACCTCCTTATATTATCAATCCATCCATTATACCAATGTCTTTGTTGGTACTCACCAATAAGCTCCTTGTTTCTGATGTCCAGCGCCATGTTCCTCAGCGCAGTGGCCACGGCACACACCACCTTGTCATTGTCTATCCTCAGCAGCTCCACCAGGATTGGAAGGCCTTTCTCCTTACGGACGGCTGCCCGGATGTACACCGACCACTGACGGGTAGAAAGAAAGTAAGGTTAAGGAAATGAAAGCAGCCAAACTGATACAAACCAGTGTTACTAATGTTCTGCAAAACAAGACTAAAGATGTTTTTGACAACTGGCAGTTAACTTATGATTTAACTGAAGACTTCGTGTTTTTCTGTCTTTCAGCCAGGTTTTCCTTACGTGAGAGGCTTCACGCTGACGCACAGTGACACTGATATGGTGTCCGAGGGAGAATTCTATCACCGCAGAGGAGAGCTCTGATCTTGGAGACAGAGCCGTCCTCCTTCAATATCTGTCAAGGTTCTTTTAAATGAAGCGCGTGACCCTGGACGGCTCAGGCGGCGCCGCCCTACGGGCTGACCGTGCCTGGCTGCAGCGGCGCTAAACTGGACCCATGACTGGATATCGGTAAGCGGTGTCAGTCAAAAGATTAATTCACCTTTCAGCGACAGGAAAAGGTGACGGAAGGGCTGCGTGGGGTTAAAACACAGTATTATTATTCTTTGAAACTAAGACAGGCAGAATGTGACTTAATAACTTTAGGAATTAATTCACCCTTGATGGTGATGATGATATTTAACCTGTCAGCAGTGACACACACACACACACACACACACACACACACACACACACACACACACACACACACAGAGCGAGGGCCTAAAATAGAAAATACGATTTCCTGGAGACCACCTGCCCCCATCACTTCCTCCTTCTCCCTTCCTGTCCTGTGCAGCCGTCTCATTTTTCACCTCGCTCACACATCAACGTGACACCCCCTCTCGGCTCAGCAACCCACAGTGTGGCCTCGCCCCTCCTGCCTTCCAGTTTACACACGCAGCGAAATTTACATCGTTTGTTGACGCCAGCGTGACGCGCCGCTGTGGTTCAAAGTTCACCCCAAGGTCGCGTTCGCCTGCCTTTCATCCGCACATACGCTTCCCTCAAGGCCAGAGCTGCACTCGACAGCATGACTGCATATCACCATACTCCTCAACACGACTGTGTGACTCATGCATTGAATCACTCAGCCGCTGTTGAACCATGACCCCACATCCCCTGCTGTGTTCACGCCGGTAGTCTACACATTATACTACAGCCGTTGCGTCACTGATGGACAATATTGTGTGGTATGAATTATTGTATTTTAATATTTATATATATTTTTATTGAAAAATGTAACCTTTATGTGCAAACTTTTCATAAAGCAGAAACAGGAGACGCACAAAGAAGAAGCTTTTACCAGGTGAAATATATAGTTTAACAAAAGAGGAAATCATGACTATTATGTTTAATACATTTTTGAAAAACTACATTTTCACTCTGTGTAAAAGCAACTTGAATAGATGTGTCTCCTCTAAGAGAGGCTTCTCATGTACAGGGTCATTCAGGTGTCTGGGCTTCAGGCTTTGAGAGAAAGTCTCATCAGATGGGCAGCTTACGCCCAAACCTAGACACCCGCAGGCACACGCACACATACGAATGTGAATCAGCTGTTTTAGCTGTTCTTTATCTGCAGCCCTAATAACAATCTTATCAGGACTTCTCCCTTCATAATATAGCGCGATAAAATGGTTCGAGTAATGATGGCAAAGTACCTTCCAGCTGCCTGCAGCCAGGTTCTGCAGAGCTCCAGCTGCTCCCTCCAGGGTGTCGGGGTTGGAGCACTCAGACAGGAGCGTGAGGTAGGGCTTGACGATGGTGGGATGCCACAACATCTGAACCCCTTTGGGAGGCTCCGCCGCGTCGGGGAAGGGCCCCACACCGTCCCACTGTGGGGGAGAGGAACACGTGTTTAAGGTGACGTTTATTCAGGAGCATATCGGTATAACACAGAGTCCGCACGTAGTGGACGCCCGCGTTGACCCCACTTGCATCCTGGTCGGCAGCCATGTGGCGGCTCGATCCTCGGGCGAGGGGACTACTCCATCTCTCCACATATTCCCGTCCAAGTTCTTCCATCTGCAGGCTGCACACGCTGGCTCTGAGTCTGTCTGCCTGACGCCTGGCTCAGGGTTTCCCTCAAACTCTTCAACTAGTTCACTTTGTCTGATTCAGCCGGATTCTCAACTGCTGGAGACACGATTCTCATTTTGATCTGTCCTGCATCAATCGTATATTTAGAGAAAAGTTGTGATTAATCGACTATAGCACTGAACACGCGCTACTCTCAATGAAGTCAAAAAGGAGCAGTGCTGCTGTACGGTCCGTTTTCCTGCTCTCCCCATTTGATTTGACTCACATCTGATCCGTGCCTGTGATATTCGTTGAGGGAAATCGCGCGCGCTGTGGACGAGGATGAATTTCAGCACACCTGCAGGCATGTCTGAAGGCGAACTACATCTCCAACCTGTACACCCTGACCTATTAAAAAGTGAATCGCTCCCTGTCGGCCTGTTTTGTGGGAGAGGACGATGATTGAGGCTGATTGAGGGCAACGTACATGAGGGGAAGCGTGTGAACGGAGAGAATGGGGTACAGACGTCTAAGCAATAAACCGAGCAACATTGCCTCCACCTTCCTCCTCCCCTCCACCACAATGGAGTCCCTTGATGTTTGAAGAGTGACATGCCCACACCTCTTCTACCCAAAAGACTATTTTCCTCCCTGCTTTTATTAATATTTCTTCCTTCTCTCCTCTCTCTGCTGCTTGTCATTTATATCTTGCCCCGCTTTCCCCTCCTGTTGATTCTTTCTCTCTACCTCCTCCTTGATTTAACATTCTTTCTCTCTCTCCCCCCCGCTCCCTGTTTTCCTATTCTATTTCCATCCGTCGCTCTCCACTTCTTAGTTTTTCCTCTTCCCAGTCGACCTCCTTGGCTTCGCTCCGCTGCCTTTCCCTCTTCCTCCGCATGTCTCAAGGTAAACTAGGCTACTCGGCGTCTTGAGAGAGGTGCGGTTCGGCGTGCGCATGTCTGCATGTTATCATCTATAGATAGACTCTCTGATCATAAAATCAAAGCCTTCATATAGTTTGAAGTGTGTTGAGGCAGTAAAACAAGAGGCATCATCTCTTTCACAGTGGATCACTTTGTGTTGCCTGGAGATGCCTTACATAAAAAACATGATAGTCATTTTCACAAGCATTAAAATTACTAAGTATTAAGTATGCAAGCTATATCCTATTATTTTGCCTAATTAGATACTGTGAGGACTTATTATTATATTAAATTACAATCTCTTAATGACTTTATAGCTCATATCACTAAACTGTAAAACTCTTCAGATGTTACATTTGTTTGTCTATCAGCATTTACTGGAAAGGTTTGCAGCCAAGCGTCACAACCATAAAGAAGCCAGCACCTCTAAGTGTCCATGTAACTTTGAGGCCATACTGTAGTTGTGTGTGTAGGACAAGGGTGGATTGTGTTAAATATTGGTGCTCAGAATTGAGCAGAAAACTAATTCACAGAATGACAGACAGACTGGTGAAATCTGCCTTGTCCCAAGAGAAGCTGGACAGGAGCGGCGTCTGTGCTTCAGTTGAGCTTATACAAATGAATGTGTGGAAGTAGAGACATCACAATACATTATACAGTATAAAGTTATAAAGCCAAGAAGTTTACAAGGCACCGTCAACACTTTATCAATCGGCACTTCATTTGTAAGCTGCTGCGGGTAAATGGCTCTTTATGGCTTTATGTATAAATGGAAAATGTAAATTTTCCCACTAAAGTTTATTTGTCCCCAAAGAAAAACAACTTCTAAAAGTATACTGCACGTCAAATATATGCATATTGTATTCTATTCATCTTCCTGTAGAGTATGTCAGTTCAGCTTTAGTACTGGCTTTAAGGAGGTTACTGTGTATATAGTCAAGCTAAGGTCCAGGTCAGGCTCCCATGTTACTTCTTCAGCCTTTACACTCTGATCCACCTGATGTCTCCTTCCTGGACTCTCCAATCACTTCCCTTCCTCCCTGCCTCCTGCTCAACGTCAGCTCCGAGCCGACCCCGACATGACGGGTTCTGACAAAGAATTGGACTCCAGTCGTGTTGTGACATGGAACCTCTGGCCTGGCCGAGGTTCAGCTTTTTCCATGTTAATTGCTTACGGCTTCCTCTCCCTCTCTACGACTGCCTCGTGCCTAGTCTCACATCCCCTCCGAAGAAGAAGAAGACGTCTGCTGCCATGTTGACAGCAGCGACAAGTGAGAGTAGTAAAAGACTTGTTCAAATGTTCTGTTTCACCAAAAATGGTTTCTGATGAGCCATTAGCTCATCCCATAATGCTCTCTAACATCGTCTTACGCACCTGGTCGGCTCCCTTCTTTTTCTTTTTCTTCTTGCCCCAGCAGCCGGAGCTCTCCCCATCGCGGCCGTTGGCGTCGCAGAGCAGGCCGTCCAGCTCCTCCAGCCCTCCCTGCTGCCCGTGGGACGTCTCGGCAGCCAGGCGGTACGACAGGTTCCTCAGGATGCAAACACAGTTCTCTACAGTCTGGAGATAAAAGGGGAGCGATGATTAAGGGAGGCAGAGAGCTGCGGGGAGAGGGACGATGGGATTAAACGTATGCGCAAATATACAGTAAATGAGGAAAAGCTGAGGTTTGGAGATTTGTCTTTTGATGCCGTTTAATGAAACATCTCACTTCAAAAACAGAGCAAAAACTCAAAGTCAAAGCAAACTAATAAAAATAAAAAAAACGCCCACTCTCAGGCTTTTACACCACCGGCCTCCCACCCCCACCCACGAGCCAGACAGGAGGAGACACTGGAGGAGAAGGTGAGAGACGGACAAGAGGCCGAACAGGAAACAGACAAAGAAAAGCAGAAAGATAATCTTTATTTCAGCGCACCGCTGTTTTGTTATCTTTGACTTTGAAATGAAATGAGATTAGAAAATACTTAAATAAATGGGGAAGATGACAAGTTTAATATATTGCATTACACCCCATTAAACAGCAGGCTTAGAGGCGAAGCCACTAGCCAGGAAAAGTGTGTGCGTATTTGAATAAGTACTTATTTTCACTGTGTACGTACTTCAGTCCGTGTGTGTGTGTATCATTGCAAAGGGGAGTCATCAGAGTGGAAATTAACAAAGACGAATCATCAATCTTCTCTCTCCCTCTCTCTGACCGTCGGTTTACACAAAAACAGCGCAGGAGTGTAATTGAACAGCCTCCAGAGATGCAACAAACAAAACAAAGTCTCACTTCAGCGAGCCGCAGTCATGTCTGCAATTCTATTCACACGCTATTATAGGATCATGTAGGAGAAATTATGTTTTATTTACAACTCACTGTGACATTTTATATTTCCATCTGTTATTGCCCGTTCATTCACTCGAACCCGTTCTTTCCAGCCGCGACGTCCGAGGGAATCAAAATTGATTTTGGTTTTAACACAGATTACGCGGTGATGCTGGTGTGCGCGGGAACGTCAGGGTTTCCCAGAACAGAGCTACGGGAAGGGATTCACGCTCCTTCTGACAAAACCAAGTAAATCCACTCTGCAAACTGTGTGAGCACAAAACAATGGAGCCGCAGGCCGTGTTGCCTGTCTGACCTTGGGCTTCACTCACACCCGTCCCGCTCGCACCTCCCTGCACAAGCAACCACAATTAAAGCAAACTATTAAACAGCGCCATCACAAAAGCCACAAAGCAGCATTACATTAGTTGTGCATGTAAAGTGATCTGCTTAGTCTATTAAGCCCCGCGCCATCATTTTTAACGGCTGAGTGAATTGCCTCTTAGCCGTGTGATATCACATACTGTAAATGTCTCCAAAAGCTCACACTGATGCAGTTCCTTACAGATAAATGGCAGTGATCTGTAGATTGTTTTTATTGGGACAATTGGGTAGAAAACAGAATTGTCATGGTACATTGGGTGGACATTCCTCTCGGACCAGCAGCAGGAATTTTAGCGAGATAATACATTTATTTTGTTAATAAAGTCAAACACGTGTTCACATCATTACCTAATCCACCTCTTAGCTGTATTAATGATGGACGACGTGAGCTGCAATGTGAACAGGAGGCAAAGTAGGTGAGCAAAAAAAAAAAAAAAGAAGCAAACGGCTAATGTGCATCACTTCGGTGATCGCTTGCCAATCAGTCTTTGTTACCGTGGCGACAGCAGCACTCCTCCGGTGAGTGCAGTCAGACATCGCAGAAGGGCAGGCGGTTAAACAGTGATTAAAGATGGCCATTTACAAAGGCTGGAAGACAGCGAGACCTTGAGAAGTCACCCGTCCACAGAAGTGTTTATGTTGTATCGACTGGCCCACAAATACTGTGTCATGAGCAGATATATAGTGTGTTTACACCAACATGAGTGTGTCCCCATGCAGGAAAATGCAATAAGCATAAAGCCACTCAACGTTAACTACTGGCTGAGCTGCTGCAACTATTACACAGTTTAACTTCAGCAGTTCCAGTACATGAGCTTAAGCCTTAGGTTGGATCGATTTACATTTACAGAATCTCACTTCAATAATTTAAAAACATTGAGCTTAATAAAACTTAAATACCTCTTTGCATAGTTAATATTTAGCCTAAACATAAATGACTTGAGTTTTGTTTGGGGTTCATAGTCTTTGATGCAAACACACACACACACACACACACACACACACACACACACACACACACACACACACACACACACACACACACACACACACACACACAGACCTTGCTGTCGATCTCGCTGCTTCCCAGAGAGGTTTGGATGACATAGAGCAGAGCATCCGTCAGGCCGTCGCACTCCCTCATCCTCCGTCTCGCCTCCTCACCTGCAGAGCTTACATTCCTGCAACGCACGCAAGCAAACAAGCGCGTGTGTTAGTAGGACCATGGGCGTGTGTGTGTGTGTGTCTGCCAAGCAGGGACGGGAAACAAATGGAGAATGAAGTAGAGCTAGTGAGGAGAGAAGATAAGATGGGAAGACAGATGAAAGAAAACACAAAGCTGGTAAGGAGAAGGTGTGGGGCGGCGGCGGAGGGAACAAGCGAGAGACAACCTGGCAGCTCTCCCTCCACTGAACAATTGCAAAGGGAACATTAAAATTCTGGATACATCTCAATCCATGCCCTGAAGACTCACTTCAATTTAAAGCACTTGACTTCAGTCCAAAAAAAAAGACAAAAAACACTTTAGTCAAACAGTTAGTGCCCGAACTTCTTAAGCAACACACCACCACTGATAATTTAACAATATCGTTCCATTTATAAACAGCAGCGCTGCCAATGCGGTTTTTAATTAAACTGGAGATCCAGGTGGGTGGCGCATAGAGCTGTCTGTGACACTAGATAAAATCAATATTAAAGCCAGCTAGACAGAATAGGCACTTCCCAACAGCCTTCCTAGTTTAGCCCACTCTGCCAGCTTCACTCTGACTTACACATGAATTAAACGTAAAAATGGACAAAATGGGCTGAATAATACAAACCCAGGCGCCAGATGCTTGGAGCTTAGTCATAATTTTTTATTTGACATACATTAGACAGCTTATTTTGCATTTCCCTCTCTCCACATGCTGAGATGTTTGCTTTACACACAGGAGGTTCACCCCCTCTCAACCTGCTGCTCAGAAATAGCAGAGGTAACATTCAGTCAAACAGAAAAGGCAGAAACGCTGCTAAGTGCGTACGCGGTGCGTAGACGGCCTGTGGGGAAATCAGCGCTCGCAAGCTAACGGGTGCAGTCGCCGCGCGGATAATAATATCAAAAAGCAAACGCATGCGAGGCGCCTCGGGCCTCGGAGCGCGTTTCCCCATCAACACAACCAGCGCTTGGCAGTTCATCTGAACAGTAATAATGATGTCGGGACATTTGGAAGTGATCTCCTCTAAAACATATTACACTTTACTGTCACTATCATGCTAATGGCAGCTACAGAGTGGGACTGTGCTGGGGATTTAGGGCTTCATGTGACCATCGCAGCGTTACACTGTATTTGTTACATCTCTGTATTGATGTGCATTTACTCATTATTGTCATTCTACAACGAGCTATTATTATGTTGTCCCAGCGAGGAGCAAAAGAGATAAAGCAAGAAATCATAACAATGTACAAAGCTGTTATTGAATTTTAATATGTGAAGTGTCACAAATGCTGATAGAGGGTAGAGGTGCGATGCTATGAATGAGTACGTTCATCCATCACGCTGCTAAAATAAAGAGATCACAGCTGTTTCTTCAGTCTGCGAGATTAGGTCAATCACTTATTGTACTGATGAGAAAGAGGAACAAAAAGAGAGAGTGAGGGGAAGACACAGGAACTCAATTAAAACTTTACGTTCATGGCTCCCTGCTTCCAAGAGAAGGTCAAGTCATTTTTATCCGCTTTGAATGCTAATAGGCAAACAAGCGCATGATGGAAAACCTGTGGGCTGGTGAGAAACGGAGACGGTGGATTATTTATTGCTCTGCTGCTTAGCCTTGAATGTGCTGACTGCTACTGCAGCTTCCATCAACATTTTATCTGACGTCTTATCGTGGGCGGAGGCAGGGGAACATGGCTGCAATAGTAAGAGTGCAAAATGGGAATATCTGACTGCACAGATGTACAAAGTGAGGGCGGAACTCTTCTTGACTCGAGTGTTTGGCAAAAAAGTGCAAATCTAATAACCTTGACGAAGATTCGATTTAATAAACTGAGAGGTGTGTTTCCCTAAGAAAGAAATCACGAGGGATGGGTAGATAATCCAAAGTATTAGAGTGGATATGAAGTCTAATTTGTGGTCAGAAAAAACCTAAGCTTGTGTCACACTGTGACTTTGCAGATTCTGCTTCAGATGTTGCAGACGTGTATTCCATAACCCGGCCCCCCAGTGACGGGCGGACGGGCGGTTCCGTTTGGTTGTGTGACGACCAACGGGAAGGTTCGTGCGTCTGCGACTGTGGCTGCGCGTGCCGTCTGTGCATCTGTGCCTGTTAGTCCAGCGCTTCTGTAATGAAGCATGAAATACCGTGGCTTCCTGCAACGTGCCTTTCAGAGAGGCCCCGGTTTCTCCGGCCTGCTAGCTCCTGCATTCTGGACGCAATGTGTCCCCGGGTCGTTTCTAAAGCTGCCGTGTGGCGGCTTCGTCGCCGCAACATAACGTGTGCGTCAGTTAGAAAGGGAAAAATATCAGATGGCGTATTTCGTAAGATGAAGGATGAGTGTGCAAGGTGACATTTCAAGCTGGGTGTGTGTGTGACAACCACTTGCTGGTTTTCAATTACCTGCATGTCTTTAATTTTAAAAGCAGGTTCTCTACTGTTTGCTTGTCTATTTCGAGCGCATGCTGTCACTTATCTGATGTCACTCCTCATTAATTCAGTCTAACTCATTACCCTGCACTGTTAAATAATTATTAAAATGACACAGAACTTGATTAAGCATCCTTCACTCTGAGTGGGATTCAGTTGTTACTTTAGCTCCAGTGAAGTAACAGGAAAGTGCCACTGAAGCAAACGCTGAAGTGTGAATGTTGTGAAAATATATTGCATACTAGTCAAGTAATGGTAATGTTCGCCATTAAATGGTGATATTCGGTAATTCCCTCGTCCTGGAGTGCAATAAACAGCAGTTGGCTTATTCTCATGGGAAATTTTGCGAGGAACTACAGAGAAAAGCGTGGCACTCGTGTAGCATGAGCCCACGTCCACGGAAGATATTAAAAACAAATTAAAATATTTATTGGAGCGCTGCCGGGCCAGCATCATGAAAGGGACAGAGAGACACAAATATGTCTTTTTTAAAACATGTGAAAACCCCACAGAAATAAACAGGATGCCAAAAAGTGAATTTAGGTTCTCATAGTCTCATGTGTCATTTTTAACTTAGTGACTGAGAGACACTAAGTTACACGCTCTTCATCTGCCACAGTGCGACTCCGGAAGTCAGCGTTCTCATCTGAAGCTCCTTGAGAATCGATGCGACGTACAGTATATAAATGAGATTTGAACACGAGAGAGTCTAAGGCATATGGCTCTCTAATGTTGCTGAAGAAACAAATGACCACTGGTGGTCGAAGCCTCCAAACAGCTGGTGTGTGGTGGCTCTACACAAGTGTCTGATGATGGGTGAGAGAAAGAGAATGAGAGAGAGAGAGGGAGAGAGAGAGAGAGAGGGCACCATCGGCAGAGGGTCATCACCAGATGGCACACGCATGCTGAGAGGCGAATGCTTATCAATGAAATATGTTTGGAAACAGACTCCGCCGCACGTCTTCCTACTCTTCATTCATCCGATAACGGTGTGCATTTTAAAGGGAGCTCATTCAGAACGAGAGCGTGCCATTCTGATGAATACAGAAACACGAGGAGTGTGGAGGCAGTAGGTAGCTTTTACTCTTTGGCAATAAACCACGAACCTGCAGGGGAGCAAACAGCCCCTGAATGGAGGGGATGGAAACCCCATCCACAGGAGACTTTGTGTCTGGCCTGATAACTCTGTACACGGGTGTGTGTTTGTGTGTGCGTGCACCCGGTTTGTGTGAATGAGGAACCACCTGATCAGTCAACATACTGGTCCATCTGCATGATTAGATGCTTGGCCCATGATTATACACACCTACACACACCCATAATAGAAGCACTCGATGCCCTAACACCAATCATACCCATCATTTCATGCATCTGACTGTGCCACGCTGGCTGTTATTTCATGTGCACAGAATACGAAGAGGAGTTACTACAGTCACATCTAAATTTGCAGGGATGCCATGGGTCAACGTTCTGCCATGCACTTGACAAAACTAAAACTGCTAATTCCATCAGCCGTTTATGTTGTAGATCCATGCATAAAAATGCAACAGGAAGTACACACATGCTTGAGGAAACAATCACACATAGACAAAAAAAAAACCTCTCACACAGGCACACAAGCACACACACCGCCAAGGTATAACGAGAGAGGTGAGAGGTCCTAAATTGAGCCAGGACCTGAACAGTGCAGCCCTGTGTCACTCTAACCTCTCAGATAGTGAGATAGCAAACAACCCTGGAGAGCAGGCGAAACACCTTCATTACTTTCTGTGTCTTGGCCTCTTCCCTGAGATCCTGCCAGCCTGTCCCCTTTGCTCCGCTCCCTGCTCTTCCTCCTTCTTATTATCTCCTTTTTACCATGGGAGCTGCGTCACTGTGGAGCTGAAAGTGTACGATTGTGTACGTGTAACAATTATCAACATGGAAAATAATAATACCGTACATACTGCACAGTCGGTGCAATCGATTGATATGCAGACAAAACACATGTGCCCATAGGTACTGCACCATAGGTATCACCAAACATTAGATATGCAGGATATATACTGTAATGAAGACTCATTTCAGCTCATTGGGTCTTAAAAGCAAGTGTTTATCTTAGAGTTTGAGAAATTGCAGCTCCCAGGATAAGGAGCCCGATTAAAATTCAAACCTCACTCCCTGTGATGCACGAGCTGCTTCCTCCTCCAACTGAAAAGCAGAATTATTTTTACATTTTGCCGCACGCACACGACTACGATCACACTGAAAGAAAGAAGGTAGATCTTCCTTATGGATTCATTATTGTGTATTGAGTGTGCAGTGGGAAATATATTGGTTCTGGCATTCACTGAATTCAATGTAATTAAGTCAGGATTAAAGGAAACATAGGGAAAACACTAGAGATGCATTTAATAGAGGTACTATTTGACTCAGCTTCATATGAAACAAACAACAGCAACAAAAAACAACATTTTTAAGATTTCCCAGTGGATTGTTTATCGGAAAAGCAACGCTATTAGTAGGCTGAATTATATTTGTACTGATGTTTGTGATATTGAGTTACTGTGCATAATCATCCTGTCCTGTACCCCAGGCCCCCGTGGCACTTCCTGTGCTGTTTCATTAGCAGTGCCGACAACAAAACCCAAAGAGGTTTGCAAGAACGGCTAGAATCACATCTTCCCAGCGCTTCATCCAAAGCTACTGGCTGCTGCAAAGAACGCCACGCGACGATGACCGGAGCGGCCGCATAAACACGCGTTCGCGCCGCCGAGCACCTGACGCACAACGGTGTTTCAATATGTTAAACCTGTTTGTTATATCTACAGAACGGCTTTGAAATGCTTCCGAGGGACGCTGAATAGCTGGAGATAATCTTTCAAAACAGATTGAGGGAAGCGCCGCATACAGAGCGGAGTGAGGTTTAATCCAGGGGCTGCTGGTGGTTGATTGAGTACACAGCTCAAAGAGAAACAGCCAAGTGGACAAGGAGCGTTTTTTTCTAGACCTCTGTGGAGTTGGCTAAAGTGTGTGTGTTTGTGTTTGTGTGTGTGTGTGTGTGTGTGTGTGTGTGTGTGTGTGTGTGTGTGTGTGTGTGTGTGTGTGTGTACACAGAAGAACAAATGCTGTTTAGGAGATCAAGGACCCTTTCGAAGCTAATAACGTCCAAGTCAGACACTGTACACACACACACACACACACACACACACACACACACACACACACACACACACACACACACACACACACACACAACTACACTACAGTAGTGTCTGAGTATCTGAGTACACAGAAGCAGCAGCATCACTCACTTTTAAGCTGTACCAAAGTCAAAGTGATTGGCAAGTGTTGTTCCACAGGTGAAGTGTGTCGTGAACTTAATGCAAATACTACTTTGGACATTTTCACTTACATGGATGTCTGCATCAAACGACTGGTCATACGAAAGATGCATATTTTACATCTCATTAAAAACCAAGACATGAAGTTCAAGCAGCTCTGTCTAGGTTCTAAAACCATTTCTTAAGCTCTGAGTGTTCCCACGGGCTCAGTGTCCTCCATAATTGTTAAACTGAAGAGGTCTGGAGCCAGCAGCCTTCTAAAGTTGGCCATCCAGGAAAATAGAAGGATTTCAAAGCCCTATTTCTACCCACTACGTGCACTATAAGGAAAGCATGGAGGAGACGGCACTCCAGTCAGAACTGACACGAGAATAAGTGAATGGGACCTAACAGGAAAAGTCTTTGAGTGCTTCAGACCTTAGACTGCACTGAACTGTTCACCCAAAGCTGCAGTGGCTTTAGGACAAGTCTATGACTGTCCGTAAATGGGTCAAACCAAAGCCCGGGCTGCACGGAGCATCCGTGGAAATGCCTGAATATGGCACTTTAGTAACACTTCGCGTCTAATCTGACAGACCCTGAGACGATCTGAGTGGAACACTGGGATAAACTGTCCAGTCCAGGTGTGCAAAGCTTATAGAGACTAAACCAGGAAGGCTTATAGTTGTGACTCCTGCCAAAGGGGCTTCTGAACTACTGGCTGGTAGAAGATAAAAAAAAAATAGTGGCAATTTTATCTCCTTATAATAAAAAGCGACCTATTTGCAGTGACAACAAACAGTGATGACGGAACTTCTGCACAGTTGAACGCAGGGACCTACAAAGCTGTAAGACGTCCTTCATTAGGTCCTTGACAACCACTGAAGAACATACTTTATCAGCATAATGCACCAAAAAAGTCTTGACATACAAAAAACTCCTACAAGTGGAGGAGTTGTTGCTATGGTTACCAGCACACATTATATAGAAGGAGAGAGTAGACTGAATGGATGAAAGAGAGAGAGAAATGACTGTGCCCTGGCTTCTTTTTCCTTTCAAACTTCAAGAATACATACATCCACCGTCACAGCAGAGATGACGCCAGCAGGGACTATGAAATGACTCAAATAGAATTAATATGCAGATTAATTTTAATGGCTTGACTGGATTGAGTGCGTGCTGTACCTGAGGCAGCCGGTAGCATTGCGCAGCACCTGGGAGGTGTGCAGGTGGAGCTTGCGGTCCTCGTGGTGATTGGGCGAGGAGTCCCAGGTGGACTGCGGTATGATGACGCTATTGGTCAGAACGGCCAGGGCGTCCTGGATGATTGGCATCTTCAGCGCGTCACAGGACGACAGGTTCCAGAGAACGCCTGCACCCACGGGCACACAGAGATGAAAGGAGTCGTGGTTTAATAATATGCTGTGAAGGGGAACAGACGCATGTTCAGTATGTAAACACAACGGGACTCTATGCATATGAAGATACTGTTTGTGGTGAATGTGTGTTAACGCGGCTGAGCTGGCAGGGAAACTTATTTGTATGTACACAGAGTTACACTCTATCGCAGGGACACACATACTGCACTCGCACAGTCACCTGCTACTGTAACACTCAGCGACATGCTGAGCAGCCACACACAGACACACACATGTTCCTTCTCCTCGTCAGATGGAAGACCAGAAGGGTGACAGCACTAGCTGTGACACACTCATGCACATGCGGACCACATACCCCCCCCCCCACACCACATGCACGCTCATACACCCGTGCCTCGTCTGTATTCAGGCATTCTAAATATGTTCTTTACTCCCTGCTGGTCATCACTATGTCAGAGGAAGCAATAGAAAAGCAAAGATAGGAATGCATTTATGCATTTAGCTGTAGGGAACGGATGCAAACACAAGCTAGTGGGAGTGACCGTGCTGGCATTTCAATTTTTTTATTCCTGCAAATTTCGTGAATGCAGATTCTGTCACTATCATCAGTGCTTTTTTATCATTATGTTACCTTAAAAAAGAGTTTTCTTTATATTCTATTGTCAGAGACTTTCTGTAAATAATTAATGGAGCTCTGCAGATTGATGTTTCTGCAGAACTAAAACAGGGTGGATTTGTGGATTTATTTGTGAGTAAAGTATTTCTAACACCGCTGCCGGTGCTTTCTGACATCTCACATTAGACTATTTTTCTGTCAACGAAACATAAAACACATAAATTGACGTAGTATTTGCCGTTTTCATGGGAGCTGGAAACATGTAAGCCGAGCATTCTGTGGATTCAGTACCTGACGCTGTAAAACTGACAGCAATGCATCTGAAAAACGGAGGAGGAAAGAAAAACATCTCTGACAACAGTTAGTAAGAAGCACACTACAGTAGCTGTCATGAGTCTGAACAGAGACGGGAGGAAAGCAGAGTGTAAATGGAAAAAAGGTTTTAAGAATGGCTCACATTTACAACTTAGAATAGTTAGAAAAGCTTTTTCTCCCCAGAGTCATCAACAGGAATATCATTCCTGTTGTAGAAAAAACATCTTATTCGAAATATTTTTCTCCACGTTGAACAAGGAAACCAAGCCACTGCAGAAAAAACTCTAGCGAATGTACAGAATCTTGCATCTTAGTTCGTTCTGCTTCTGTTGTGGCACCTTCATCGTCTGTTGTAAACATCCTCCTTCATAGGATCAAATGCAAATAGACCTTTAGACTGATTTCCGTCTGGCTTCCAGTCAACATCACAGCAGGAAGCGAGCGTGCTAATAAATGTGTTAAATGGCGAGTGGCTAAATACAGACTCAGGTAAAGTATAAAACATCTCTGAGCTGAGGAATGATCAGCGGCTTTTACTCTGGTGAAAGCAAACATACACCGGTTAAGTTACAAACAACAAACAAACTGAGCGGCGCTCAGTCTTGCTGTGACCTGATGGGAGCCCGAGGGTTTGAAGTCCCTCCAGGTGAACACATAGATGACTTGATGACATGATTTCTCATGGAGAAAGGAAGACATTCAAGCTACTTCCAGCTCTAAAGTGAGCAATCTGTCGGCTGATTGGTTTGATTGCAGTTTATTTCCTTCCTACAGGTAAATATACCTTCTATATCTTGTAAACCACAAGATTCTTCCTGCCTTCAATCATTTTGACTCATTGTACTGGAACGAATGATGCCTGCACCCATGTTTCTCCTGTCTTTATCAATTTGAGTCAGTTTTTTATTGGTTATTGTTCTTAATGCCTCTTTGTCTGTAAAGCACTTTGAACCGCCTCTGAGAATGCAATTTTGTGCCAAAATGAGCATGAAGACAACACTCAGTCTCAGCTGTGTCTCTCCTCCCACACTGGCGCAAACAGCTTTGTTCGGTGCCAGGAAACTCCCAAAACAGGCCGGAGACAAAATGCAATTTTCGTTGGGTGCAAAAACAGCAGACTTGCGCAAATTGCATTAAAAAAACAAACAAACTAAAAAAACTCGCATTTGCCCTCGCTGCTTTTTGAGCCGGCGGTGGAAAGCAACGCGCTAAACACGCGCGAAACAGAGAACGACTCAGATGAAAGACACGGAAATAGAAAACTAATGAGAGGGGAAGAGAGCTGGAGGAGCTGAGTGATGGCTGAGGAAAACAGGAACAGATTGAGACTACTGACGAGACACGCGACACATTTTAATATCACAAACTATAAAAAGCTGCGGTGCTGAAGGTCACTGTCTCTCGTGTGTTTGGTGTCAGACTCCAGATGTCCCGGGTCCCAGATGACAGATGTCATTCATTTGCACAGTTGCCACAGAAATAAAATAGAAGCTAAAATCTGGTTATGCCACAATACAGTGGGCACAATGATACTTTTACCTAGCTCTTGTTAGATGGGGAAGAATTGAGTGAAGAGCAAATTTAAATATTCCAACACATCTGGATCAACTCCTGATCAGTTTATCACTGGACTGTCAGGAACTCTTACCTAGATTTACCTTTGATCCACTGCCAACATATGTGTTCCAATTAATCCAAACATGTCTAAGCATCTTTATATTACTTTACCCTCATGTACAGTAACAGCACATTTGTGAGTGTAGGAGAGAAACAGTGAAAGTGAAGCTGAAAGGAGCAAAGAGGCAAGAGAGTTAAAGAAAAATAGTATATATGTGTTTGCCTCAGAAGAAAAGGGCGGTAATAAGGCGGTGACCTTGTAGGCTGTTGGGCAGCAATCAAATGTGTGTGTGTGTGTGTGTGTGTGTGTGTGTGTGTGTGTGTGTGTGTGTGTGTGTGTGTGTGTGTGTGTGTGTGTGTGTGTGTGTGTGTGTGTGTGTGTGTGTGTAGCAACATTCGCCTTCACTTCCACTAATCAGCTCCTTGTTTCCCATCGCTAGTTTTCTCTACCCGCTCTTACTCACTTCTCTCGTGGGCTCCTTTCGAGTCCAAGGTAAAACACACAAACACACAGCGCAGTACAGCTCACACGCACAGACACACACAAACCCTCACACGCTGTCTTGCCTTTTGCCTCTCTGCTCCTTCCTGCATTTTTTTCTCGAGTTGTAAGCGTTGTCAGTGTGCGATTGCAATCATGTTAAAACAATGCTGCCTCTGATGAGCTGACAACATCCTGTCTCCTGCGTTCTCTGGGGCCTTTAGCCACTCAACTCACACAGACGCGAATGAAAACAGTGCATGATGGTGATAATGAAGAGGATGATCATTTTTCCTCTATAGAAGGAGAGAGAGATAAACGCTTTAAAGGACAAACAGAAAAGTACATTTCTGCCCGACTGATTTCTCGAGCAAGGACGTGGTGTCTGCCACTGTCTGCCATGGGCCAAATACAAGGCTGAGACACACACACACACACACACACACACACACACACACACACACACACACACACACACACACACACACACACACACACACACACACACACACACACACACACACACACACACACACCAGCTCCAGGAACATTGATCAGCAATGCTTCACTAAGCCACTGTCCCTGGCTGTGACCAAAAGACAATGACATCATACTGGAGGGTTTCTGGGCAGCTGCATGTGTAAGTATCCATCCATTCTTCTCCCCTCAGACGCTTGACCGACAGTTCGCTGGGAGGGGGGGGGGGGGGGGGGGCAGGGAGATGATTGCATGAATTCATGCATAAATGAGCGTATGACTTGTAAGGGGAGAGTGAGGCCTGTTGGGCCTCAAGTGGCTATGTTTTATTAAACAGCCTTCATCTGTGCAGCTCGATGTGAATTAGTTAGCCGTGGGGTCAGAACCTGGTGATGAGTAAAAGCCGACGAAATTACGTGGCTAATGTGTCTGCGAAGAGCCATAACAGACATATCAGAAAGGAAACGCTGATACTGGATGAGAATACAGGTGACAGCAGGTTAACAACTGCTGACATTACCCCAGGGTCATACAACTATTCCACCTGCACTTGGTTTGTGGAAAACATTTGTCAGCTCAAGGTAAAGTCCCATATTGTGGCTAAATTGCCGCTGCCTGCGCTGGTGCTTTCAGTCCCACTAGGGCCTCCCACAGTGCAGGTTGTGCAGAGAAATACCTGCAGGGTGATTTTACAGCATATTAGCTGCAGATAAAAAAAGTCATCCTGGGAAAGGTACAGTTCAGTATCTCGTTCCCCCACAGAAGTCACCATAATGACTTCCAAGTCGCTTTTGTCCTCTAGCATTCCTGAAAACACGCCACGAGCTTTGACTTAAATTGAAGCGGTGTTTTTTTTTTTTTTCCGGACTTGGACGCCGACACAGAGCAGCGATTCATGGCCCGGAGTCACGGCACACGAGTTCCAGCAGAGCTCTGCGGCGGCGGCATTTGTCAGCGGCGGTTTGGAGGCGACGCTAAAAGCTCGCACGCGGGTCACTGTGCTCACACATTAACTCGCAATCGAGTCTCCGCGGGTCTTTATTCTCATTCTGATACCGTTGTGCAAACAGAGACGCGTGGAATATCAATCAGCACTTTGAGTTATTTGCCATTATGCACACTTGGCCTCATTTTCCAAAAGCGAAAGACTATAAGCTGAGCTTGTTTTTACAATAATTACAAGCTAAGAATTACAAATTGAAGGTGTTTGCACCCGTTTGGACACGCATGGCTTTCTGCGTCAGTCCTCCTCCTTACAGCAGCAGCCATTTTTAGACACAGCGGGAGCGGAGCTACAGTGCGCCACGGTCCGCTGCTTCAAGGTGAGCTCGGGAATACGGCCGGCGCCGCCTGAGCCTCTGCATCGACCGGGCTTTGATCGACAGACCCGGAGGCCTCGGCTTCATCCCATTTACCTCAGGCCGAGAAGCCGGTACGACGCGTCTAAGTATGAACCTCACAACCTAGATGGAGACTGGGTAAAATGCTAAGAACGCGGCTCTCCGCTGTCACTTGAGACGGTTGATTTACTCCAGCACAGTCACTTTTTGAGTCTATTTACAGTACGCCAGTGGAGCGTGCCCCACTGCCCAGATGCATCTCCAATAGTGGACGACTGCCGTGTGCTCGCTTTCCGATCATTCAAGCACTAATTACTGTAGTAAAGATTCTTAAGCTTTAAGTACACAGCAGCTGAACAGTCCAGTTTCTTGCTACTGCGCTGCAGAGACGCTGCTGTAGTTTATCTTTTTCCAAAGTGCTTCTTAAGTCATTTGATGGATTCTCAGCACTGGCCTGAGAGAACAGTGCGTTGCCTTCCTGCAGCTGCGCATCCCAACTAGTGCCCAGTCAACAGCATCTAGAGACTCAGTCCAACGGCAGCATCACCTGGACTAAATAGTCAATGATTGAAATTGGCTTCTACACTTACTGAGCAGCATTTAATAATTTATTATAGCATGTGTTTGTCAGCGCAGTGTGGCATAAAACGGAGCAGACTGTACCACCACCAAACCCATTCCATCATCTATTTCCAACATAGCACTAATTAAACAGTTTCAAATGGTAATTTACAGCAGGGTGTTTGTTCAATGGGGCAAATAAAGAGAGACTTCAATATATGGCTGTAAATGCAAGAAAGGAGCAGGAAGGTCAAAAGGTCAATCAAAGGATTTTTAGAACTATACTGTAGTTACAAGGGGGACAAGTGTTTATCATTTAATTAATTAAAAAGCGTAATTAAAGTCATTTACTAACCCACTGAACATAAACAAGAAAAACACAAATGACAACACCTGAACTATTAGAACTTAAACACGCCTGACCGATCCATCAGCACCGAACTTTACTTAGAGTTCTCTAATGAGCAGCGCCGGTGGCACTTGAATGCTTGATTGAGAAGGAAGGACTCTTAGTAATCTAAAGCAGTTCATCATGGAAATGAGCAGAGGCATCAGTCTGGCACTCAGAGAGGAGATGCTGTAGTGGACACTCATGTTAGGGAGGGAGAGCTATACAGTGTAATCTGTAGAACAGCTGCATCGCTGCAAAGCTCAGGACAAACCCTGTTTGAAACAAACCTGGTTTGGGCCAAAAATGCACAATTAAAATCTCAAAACAGTCAACAATGTCCACAAACAAAATCTCTTTGCCTTGGTTCTTCTTGAAGTAATTATACATACTGAAGGTACATAAAGTAACATGAGATACTCACAGTACTCTTTTACTAGGCAATAAATAAATAGTCTCAGCAATAGACAGACAATCCTGTCTTTACGAGCCAAAACTATCTTGTCCTGTACAGTCTGACATCTGTGCATCCCTGAGCGGATACTGATGGTACAGTAGCAAACCAGCCAATCTGGAGACTCATCAGGCCAAAGAGATCACAGTGGCAGATGTCTACTTTGTCACTGTGTCATAATAAGCTAAGCTCCTCTTTGCAGAGGCTTGTTATCAGCGTTTGAGGCGTCTGACGGAGGCCCTCGGTGGCCTGCCTGGCGTCATTGTTGTCCCCTTCTCTCGGGGACCAAGTGACCTACGGGGACGTGTCTAGGGATGGATGTGTGTGTGTGTGTGTGTGTGTGTGTGTGCTTCATCCCACTGAAGAACAATGGGATCAGAGATCAAACTGAACATGAGGGGACCCCGCTGAATTCTCCGCACTGACACGCGTGTGCATGTGTCTGCTTGCTTTGTGTGTTTGTGTGTCTGGTGTGTTGGTATCTGCGCGTGTTATCTGTGAAAATGTCCGCTCCTCCTGCACACGCCTGCACGTCTCTCTTATCTCAGGGCGAACCTGGTAAAACCGAGACGGCTCGTTTCTAAGCAAAGAGGAAGGAACAGTGGAGGCTGGAGTCCTGTACGCGCACTCAAGCTCAAGGCAACGACACAAAATGATTATAGAAAATCATACAGATATGACGATGTGGATAAAAGAGAAGTGTGCAGAGCAGGACGACAGATAGTGGAGAAGTACGTCAGTGTAGGAGAGAAAAAGTAGAGATGTGAAAAAGCAAAAACTAAGTAGCCAAAAATTAAAATGGATAATAAAAACCTTCTTACAAATATTCAATTAAAATATAGATTTCTCTCTCTTCAAGGACATAATAACTTTAATAATGTGACACTTTTCAGGTTTTGAAAAGGTGAAAATATGCGTTCTGAACTCTGAAGAATGAAAAACATTTTAAAAGGTGAACATTTTCTAGTAATTAATAAAAATTTCCGCTGCAACTTAGCAGTTAGGTTTTTTTTCTTCCATCAGTGCGACCTCTCCAGTATTTTGAAGGGGAGTTAATTTATTACAGGAAGTTAGTACCTCTGCGCGGATACAGCTTGTGCCCGAGGTGCTCAGTGTATGTCTAAGACAGCGAGAGATGTAATGATGTGTTATTGTTTTCTGCTGCCCTACAGGTCTCAAGTAGAATATGAAATTCTTAGTGGGAGGCATAATGCAAAAAATAAAATAAAGAAGAAATCAGGAGCGCTGGAGCTTGACTCTCCAGCCCATGTGTGTGCTTATGGTCGCTTTGCTCTATACATCTTTTGCCTACACAAACATTTTATATGTCCCTACACAGTATTTGTCCATTTACAGTAAGTGCGTTTATGCATGAAGTTCGTGTGTGGGTGTGTACATGTACTGGTAATTCAAGGTTAAAGCAACACTGACCAGCGGTAATAAAACCCAACTGTTGCCGGTGGGATGACAATATGATAATGTTAATAAAAACACAAACATAAAGCTGTGCTGTGTTAGACTGAAACTTCTGATTAGTACAACCAAAGAGAGATAATAAAAAAAGGAAACCGTCAACTATTAATGCCAAGGCCAAGTGAGAGAACTTTCTAAATTGGTACAGCATGTTCTTGTGCTTCTAACTAGACACTAAAGAGCTGAATGTGCTGCAGACTAAAGGGCAGGCATATGAATTATCCTACAGTACAAGTGTGTATCTGTCACTGTACCTGTGACCAGCTCCCTGATCTCCACGTCTCCGGTCTTCCTCAGCAGGCGAACCAAGGCAGGAATACCTCCACAGTTCTTCAGGGCCACCTTGTTCTCGTCATTGGCCTTGCCATACACCAGATTCCTCAGGGCTCCACAGGCACTGCGGTGCACCTCGCTCATCCTGTGGTCCAGCAGGTCGACCAACAGCTGGATGCCTCCCTGTCTGCGGATCTGAATATCAAAGCAACCAGATCAATAAAATAAAGGAATGGTTTCCTTCCTGCATGAATTATACATCAAATCAAAAACGTAATCAGCCAAACATGACTTCATATACAGTAGACATCACACACTGACATCCATCATCATAAGCTTGGGGGCGGATGACTGTTCTCACCTTATCACTCATCTACACTGACAAAGATCTCTGACACCCGCAGTACCACATTTCTTTTCAGTGCTATTCATATACAGTACATGAAAAATGATGTAACCGTAGATGTAATTCATACCTGTAAGCTGTAAACATCTCAAAGGAAAAGTATATACACAGATATGTGACTGATTTTATGCAAAATACAATTTAAAATGTTTGTATATGTATTTATATATATTATTTTAAGACGTAATAATTACCTGCTAAACTTACAGCGAACAACAAGGTGATGTTTGCTAATTTATTAGTACATGCTGATTATGTGAGAAGACAAAGCAGTCAGGGCTGTTACCCAGTAGGAATCACAATGCGGTCACTGTGGTGTTACACTTAATGCCTTCCCCCGTGGTGCTGCGCACATTGCCCTCCCCCCACGCTGGTGCTTTTAAAAGGCAGCCCCCTCACTCTTTCCCGGTTTAGTCCAGTAGACAGAGGTGCTGTGCTAATCACAGAAAGGCCGTGGGCTGCTGTGATCACCGGGAAATCAGTAAAGGTAGCGTGTGTGTGTGTGTGTGTGTGTGTGTGTGTGTGTGTGTGTGTGTGTGTGTGTGTGTGTGTGAGAGAGAGAGAGAGAGAGAGACAGTCTTTCAAGCTTCTATTTTTAATCTCTGGACTGCTGCAACAGGCAATGTTACTCAACCAGATACAGTAAGTAAAAAAAACACCATATATAAAACAAATAAATAAATAAATATAAGGTTTCAAACACAAAATCATTTTTCCGTATGTTCCCTCTTCCAACCTGAGATGTTAAGAGCTGAAGAGAATAATTCTTAGTCGATGTTTCATCACGCAAGATGGTGCTTACCATGCAGACAGGTTGTCAGGAACAGTCCTTTCTACTACATGTGGAACCCGTCGGTAGGTGTCCCATGACGTCGCCGCACATCTGGCACGTTTAAGTAATGAACCTGGGAACGGGCGCTTACGTACATGTACGGACGTGAGCAGCGCAGGTAGAGAGACGCAACGAAGAAGAAGGGAGAGCGACGGCAAACATAAGGCAAGTACGGCGGGTGTGTGCGTGTTGGGGGGGGGGGGAGGGAGGTGTGTGATGACACAGCAGTAGTTTATCGAGCAAAATGGCTTTGCTTATCTTTTCAATTAAAGCGGACGGAGCAATGCAGCGAATGACAAACTGACCTTGCTCCACTGACCACACAATTCCCCAAACGGGCCTTTTTTGTCCCGGCTCTGCCGGGACAAAACCACAGCGCCATTACGTTGCGTTGCCTCTGAGCCACCTAGCAGTTTTCGCCTGTTCCTCCAACCCGTGTACAGGAGATTAGAAGCAAAGATTGATTTGTCTTTGTCTCCCTCTGTTCGGTCCCGTCACGGCTATTGGTAACCCATGGTGACAGCGCCGCGGCGGTAACCGTTAGCAGCGGTGACACCTGGGATCAGATGTGGTGCTGGTGTAAGAAGCAGGTAGCGGCGACACGCACTGTACCCGGGACGGCGGCGTGTAAACCCCTAACAAGTGTGTGAGCCGCCACATATGGGACGTCAGCATTAATCATTAATAGACGGTTTACTCCTCGCGTGTGAGGAGAAGACAAAGCGAACGTGTGTCGCACCCTCTACGCCGGCACACATGCAAGGCCTTGTGTTTCCACCCTCGCTTAGCCCGAGGCCAACCGCGTTTTAGAGCCTTTCAACCTTCAGCTAATTGAGTTCCTGGCCGTGGGCTAACATTTCCCTCCTGAGCATTCTAAACTGGGCCAAACATGGCATTAACCTGTAACTAGCAAATATTGTTCCGAGGGAGAGACGCGGCTAATCTTGGGGCCCGACGAACAGTACGACTCGCAGCTGGTGAGAATGTGCGACGAGGCTGTGATTCGGGAACAGAGAGAAACTCCGACTGCTGGTGTTCACAGCAGGGGGCGAAGAGAGTGCTTAATAATCCCAGAGTGGCAACGTGCATGTATATGTTGTTGAAAGGTTGGTCCCCTGTAGTTTGATATTATCATATTACCAACATTTTAGCGTCAGTGGTAATCGAGTTTGAAGTTGGAACCACGCCGGGGCTTTGAAGGTTAACTAGAGGGCAGAAAAGCCCCGAGGTAAGCGATTAACCACGCTTTTGCTTAAGGGACAAAAAGACGTCACTGATTAAAGAGGCTTTTCTCCAACTAAAGCTGGCCTGCTTATGTCAAAAACAAAAAGGCTATGAACATATTCTAATTAAAGCAGACGCACTTACGTAATGTACACTGGGACCAAATGTATGTTACTGCTTCTGAATTGAAGTCAGTGATTAGAGTGGACACAGTGTGATACACTGGGTAAAGAGTGAGGACGGATGCAATAACGCCGCGGTGTTTAATGGGGATCGTTTGCCGTGTTTGTCTGGTTTGCGTTTTCCCGTTGAGCACATGTTCAGGGCGGCTGCAAGGTTGGCATAAAAATGTGAGGAAAGGAAAGTTAATGAGAAGAGAGGAGAGCTGGAGGAGCTGAGGGACGGTTTAGGAAAACAGGAAGAGGCTGAGACTGAGGAAGAGAAATGCAAAATGTATTCATATGACAAACTTCATATTTTATCATTCAATTCATATTGCCATTTTGGTGTAAGACCCCAGATGTCAGTCATGTGCACGGTTAGCACAGATATGCAACATGGGCACCACTCAAGGGACTCACAGAGGCTGCCAGACTAAAAAAGATCTTGTTCAACCCACAATATAATATGCATGATCCAGATTTTGTGAATGTAAATGAAACATACGAGTGGCGGTGGAGCTCCCGTTACAGTAGATGCTGTCATCGGATACGGAAGCATCTACTTCCATATTAGCAAAAGCTCCACAGACGCTGTTTTGTGGTTAGATCTGACTTCTGACCTGTGTGGTTATGAAATGACATAGCTGGCATGTGCTGGATACAGGAAACGGCAGATACCCCTGTGCAATACTGCAAAACACTGCACTTTATGTGTAATCGCTGCACCCAACTGGGCGGTTTGAAGCCAGTGGCAGCCCTGGAGACTGCAGGACATCAACCAGCGTTCAAGGTCCTGTATTACAGTATAATGAAGAATCATTTAAAAGTTCTTTATCATTGACAGGAACTGTGAAATATAAGAGGTAATTGTTAGAATGAATCTGAAGCAGAGGTTTCCCAACACGCTGCTTATCCCAAACACACTGTAAAAAGGAGCAAGGGGAGGAAATGACAGAGTCAAGGGGGCACGTCCCTCGCTCTCCAACCCTGCCTGCTGGGTAAATGGATATCGACAAGGCTGCTCCCCCAGAACGAATTACTGATGGGACCCAACTTTGTGTGTGAGTGTGCACTTACACATCGGTGTACACCAGCTTCCTTGTCAATGTGTGTGTGTGTGTGTGTGTGTGTGTGTGTGTGTGTGTGTGTGTGTGTGTGTGTGTGTGTGTGTGTGTGTGTGTGTGTGTGTGTGTGTGTGTGTGTGTGTGTGACCAGCGTAGGTAACTGCTTGATCATGCGTATCTAAGTCTGTGCATGCGTGCAGGGATTTACTGTGAGCTTGTAGAGCAACTGTAAATGAGGCTGAAGCGGAATCCGCCCATTGTGATGGGAGTAGAGGTCAGACTCACGCAGACGCTCATCTACTACACTCTGTATCTGCACATCTGACTGGACGCACACAACTAATCCAAACACACACGTGCTCATGCCCTTTACTGGCAACACACAACCGAGTGTCTTGTTCCTTTCTGCGCTGATTACAATCCCAACGACTCACACTTCAGGCTGGAGCCAGTAACCTCTTGGCTAATGACATGAGCAGAAGCTAATTAGAGTCAGGAGTTTGTAAAGCAGGAGGTCAATCAATAGAGACACTTTATCTCATAAAAGAGCTGGACAGTGACACTTGGGATTGAAATCATTGATTTGCATTTCCACCTTATCGCAACCGCAGCTGCATCTTCACGTGTCATCCTGTTACCTGCCCTCAAAGCCATTCATGCACACTTTACTGCCGTTAGGCAGTACCACATAATCGATTCGATGTTAGTTCAATGAAAAGCAGCGATAAATAAATAATAAATATTCACGTCAACCAAAAAAAAGCTAATCGAGACCTGTGTTTGTCTCTAAACTGTTCAGCAGAAACGTCAAGACGCTTCCCAATTTAAGACCCGTCTGGGAACCCAAAACAAAATGGACCAGTGTTGCCGCTGCTTTGTTATGAATCCCAGGATAATAAAACTGTCATGTAATTTGCCAGTGATGTGCATATTCAGCGGCTGCTGTCAGAGGGTATTTTAAAAACAGGCGAGTGCACGCAACTCGGTCACTAAGCAGCACTTTAAATAACCCGTGATATGAGGAAATTGCTAGAAAGCTGTGTGACACCCAGTATGTGTATTTGAAAGGATTCTAAATTATAGGACTCCAGGACAAATAAGGTCTATTAAGTGTGAACTATTATTAGACTGGAAGTGCCTTATTACAGGCACCGTATCTTTGCATCCTGCTCTGTATTCATTAAAAACAAAACTGTTTTTATGCTATATTTTACTTTGATGAAGTTCAAACATGACTTGCGTATTCAGTTATTTCAGGAATATCCCATAACCTTCCATAGTTTTGCCCTTCACACTTGTCACACTTCACTGTTGGCTGATTGGAAAAATGCCTGTGTCAAGCAAAGTTAAACATATCTTGCTGACTAAACCATGATGGAAGTCAATAGGGACAGGTAATGGATGTTACTGTCAACCTGCCCAGGAAGCTCTGTTATAAATTATTGGATGCACATTTTATGTGAAGCAAACAACAAAAAGAATATTGATCACTAACAAATCAATTAACAGATTCTTGCTAACGGCGACTGAAAATTCAAAGGCTGGATGAAGACAAGAAAGAGTTATCACTGACTTGTTACAGAACCCCATCAAAGGGCGTCCCAGTTCTGCTTAAGCACACCGGCAACAACAAAAAACTGATTATGATGTTGAAAAATAAAGAAGCCCGAAGGAAACGCAGAGTCAGCGGGATGGCGTTTACCGAGGACCCCAGCGAGCTACCATGGGTTATTATGGTGGGAACGAGCGAGCGAGGAGGAGAGACTGTGCACGAGAGACAGAAACCTCTAATTACGCCGCTGATTATAATGACCGGCGCAGGCAGCGCTCCCGTCGCCCCCTGACCTTGAGTTTCACGCTGCCTGTCTGTGCGTTTTGGTGCAGCGCCCGGCGCGCACGCCGCGCAGATGGGAGCAGAGGCGCGAGCAGGTGGGGAGTTTATTCAGATGAAGCGGCGCAAGGCGGGCTGCGGGGCGACGTGAGTCAGGCTTCAGGTGTAAATAAACGTTTAGAAATGAATGTGGCTTATTGTGATGGTGTCTGGTGTCCACAGCTGCTTCACGCTGGATGAAAAGCTTCTCCATCGATTCATTCAGGGGTGACCGTCCACCATGTTTACCCTTAATAAAGACGTGATTGATATATGTTGGGCAACCAGATGGGTGAGGAATAAGAAACTCACTTTGGCCTTCATCATCTCCACCTGAAACCTTATTGGCCGCTAATCATGAATGCTTCACTCAAAAGTCAGTGAAGAGTGACGTCGGAGGGTTTTTACTGTCACTGTTCCTCCTAGTGTTTGAACTACACACCCGGCCGCACTG
This sequence comes from Betta splendens, assembly GCF_900634795.4. Classification (NCBI taxonomy): domain Eukaryota; kingdom Metazoa; phylum Chordata; class Actinopteri; order Anabantiformes; family Osphronemidae; genus Betta; species Betta splendens. The sequence continues at coordinate 15,047,176 of NC_040884.2, read as the reverse complement.
TTCCTTCATTTGTCTGCCTGTGAATGGGCATTTTAGCCAATGTGGCTGCAGTAGTGACTATTGAGGGACTCCGCTGAAATAAATTCTGTGAGCAAAGAAACTGTCAATGTCCTCGCCTGCGTGTACTGCTAAATTGATTCTGGGAGCGATATAGGGCGGGCGTGGGCGGGTTGTGCATTCGAAGAAAGAAGACTTTGTGTATGTGTTGGTTTGGTTACGTACGGAGAGCCACTCGCCTTATTAAAGGCTTTATTAGAAAGTCCCAAAGGGGCTGCTTTCCCAAATTGCTTTTTAGAAGCCAACTTGTGACAACTCCATAGAAAACACAGTGTTAGCGATGGAGCGCACACACACACACACACACACACACACACACATACACACACACACACACACACACACACACACACACACACACACACACACGGCTGCGTGTACAAACCTCAGCTTTGATCTTGTTGTCTCCGAAGCAGAGATGCTGCAGGTAGGCCGCAGCGTTGGACTGCACCGATGGGAACTGGTGCTGCAACATCTGGATCACCTCCGGCAGCTCCGGATCTCTCCACCCGAACTCTCTGCGGCGGGACACGACAAGCAGAGGCACTTTGAATCCAAAGCGACTACAGAACACATAGCTGCGGGTCATTTTTATTATAGGTTCACACAGAATTGACAGACAGGGAGAAAACTTGGAAAGTTTTCGGAACTGCACAGCAGTACTCGGTTATCTTCTGCCCTTTGTACCATCAGGGGTTTGCGACATATGAGCACACTGGACAAAATGAAATAAATGTTTTGTCCCGTGGTAATACCCAGGAAATAGTCTCCTTTATTGTATTATCCCCTGCTGATAATTGTTTTGCAACAGTCCCCTAAATGAGGAAATTATGAGCGTCTGGGAAAGTGTGGGCGACTGAGTGCTTGTGTGTACACCAGTGTGTGTTTCCACCATCTACGGTAATATTTTCTCCAATAACCCATTTTCTGGCCTTTTTTTTCCCTCTCAGCGCTTTCAGAGAACTGTCAGCTCCGAATGTGATCTGAGGAAAACCCATGTTGGAATTTTGTGGCTTCCATCGATTGTGGTGTTTGAGGATTGATTTTGTTGTTTCTGCCTTCACGCTCACTGTTCTGTGCCAAAATGCGGCTCACTTTAATCCCCATCAAGCGATTGAGAAAAACGATTTATTTTGCCTGCTAGCTCCGAGCTGCCCTCCCCAAAACATGAGAATGTGGTGAATATAGGATAATTGACCTGCCTGAGGAGTTAAAATTGATGGGATAAAGGAGCGCGAGCGGGTGCCTGCAGTTGCTGCGGTGGAAAACGACGCCTCGACACCACGCTCTCATCGCTGTCGGATCGAGTGAACGTGGTTTATGAAACATCTGTGGAAAGCGATGCGTTCGGGGGGGGGGGCAAACATGGGTTCCGAAGATAAAGCCGGCTCTAGCGTGGACGGCTCTTTATCGGCCGGATGATGAGTGTTCATTCAGCCAGAAAGCAGGGCTGAAGGAGGGAGGTAGAGCAGAGGTAGGGAGAGGGAGGGAGGGAGGGAGGGAGGAAGACGCAGGGATTCCCGGGGCATTTAGGGGATTTAGGAGGAGAGACCCTCAAACAACACTGCTTAAATTACAGAGCCAGATACCATCAGGGCAGTTTGTTTGTGTTTGTGTATGTGGCCATATTGAGACAGGATGCGTGCGTGCGTGCGTGTGTGTGTGTGTGTGTGTGTGTGTGTGTGTGTGTGTGTGTGTGTGTGGCATCCATCCCCTGCAGTCTCCCAGCTCTGTCAGTGTGTACTTAATAGAAAGCAGTGATCTGCTGATAAGATAAGCATCATGGCTCGCCATTAATTAAAAACCCCTGGTAGGGAGAGAGACAGAGGAAGAGGAACAGAGCAGCGAAAGATGGAGAGCAAAGCACAGAGGGATGTGGAAGGAGACTTAAGGGAAAGCCAGAGACGTCAAAGCAAACTGGGCACGGTGGGCAGGAGGCACACACACACAAAGAAACAAAGAGAGAGGGAGGAAAACAAGGCTCAGATGAGATGCCAGTCATGTCAGCACAGGTGCTAATGAGTGCCACAGCCCTGGTAGACACACCGCCAGGCAGCCAGCCAATGACGTGAACCAGCGGGACGCGAGCACACACAAATACAGCCTGCAAAAAGGGACGACTGATCAAAGAGGCAGTGCCAGCAAAACTGCAGGGCTCACACTAAATACCCACACAGCTTTTGAGGAATCTGCAGCACAATATGCTGCAGCTTACGTGCCATATTCTTTATGCTACATTATTATTACTTTTGCTTTGTTTTTGGCCGCATGTGCAACAAAGACGACGGTAAAGCTGTTGGCTCGGCTTTTTTCTTTAACCTGAACTCCGGGCTTCAGGACACACTGGGCGTTGTTGCCAAACGGAGTGGCAACTTCTCTCTCTGTCAGGTTTTTTTCTTTTTAAGCGTGATGCAGCAAAATTCCTTCAAACGCTTGGAGGACGGCGGAGGAGCATGACACGCTGAGAGCGAGGGCGGGTGGCGGGGGGCGGGGGGGCTCGGAGCGGGCGGAGGCAGAGATGGAGTGATGTAACTGGGACAGGGGAAGAAGACGGTGGCTTTGATGCGAGCACACGCACCGGCGGAGACGCTCACACGCGGGAGGGAGGCGAAGAAACGGAGGATGTGATAAATAAAAACAAAAGCCTAAGTCACCAGGATGGGGTGTGTGCTCATCAACAGTCCAATTAGGCAGCTGAGAGAAACGGCTTTGGAAACAGGCACCGCCCAAGAGCCAGTCGTTCTCGTCCCCGGATGTGCGGAACGCTGCAGTAATGATACAATGAAACCATCCTTCAAGCGAAGAACTGTTTGACTTACAAAATGTCAAACCTACAGTACATTTGTATGAGCAATGACAACAGCCTGTAAATATCAAGGCACTGACCTGCCCGGCCTCCCACTGGATGCTCCAGAGGTAACAAGGTTTAGTCGGCATTCTGTCATTTTACTGCAGATTCTGAAGATTCATTTTAATGCAAAGAATTTGAAATGATTCTCTTCCGCCTGCAGATTTGTGTAAGCGATGCATCCATGTACTCCACAGGTTAAAGGCCACAGGGCTGAACCTGCTGCTTTTACTGCTTCTCTTGCGTGGGTCTCCTCCCACAGTCCACAGACATACAGTACAGTGCTGTATATGCTCTTATTGTGTTAATGTTCCACATTCCTGTTGGTGGATGACACAAATCCTGCTTCTACTGTGCTTCTATTCAGTGATTTTGAACACTGCTTTGTCATGTATGCACAAATTCAAACTAAACATGAGCTTCTGTTTATATTAGTGCTCAAAAACCATTTGGTGATACAGTATATTTTATTTACAGTCAGGCTTCTTCGTAGATGTCTAGTAACTCTGACATGTTATCCACCTGAGGACAACAAGTACAGTGAAGCTAGGTTTCTCTCCAGCAGCACTACTCTGGGTCTCCCTGGTCCAACGAATATGATCTAATTTCTCCACACCTTCATATACTGCATGATAAACATTTTAAAAAATTCAAGGGTACATGATTTGGCTCTTCTAGCCCAAATCCCATCCATCAGCAGGGCCCAGAGGTCATGTGGAGTGACAGCTCCACACAGGAAGCCTGTCCCACTGGCTTTAATCTGATTGGACAAGACCTGTCATGTCTGCTAACTGATTGGAGGGCCAGGACCGGACAGACTGGCAGCGTGCATACCAAAGCAGATGCTAATTAGAACTTGAACATCAATCTCCATCACGACGGTGGCAGCGTGGGATGGAGCGAGCAGGAGAGTGGGGAGAGGAAAGATAAATAAAACAAAGACGAATCGCCGAAAGACAGAAAATGAAATTTGCTGCAACGCACTGGCCTGATGATGGGATTTATCCTGTTACTGTGCAGGAGCATGAGATGAGAGTTTGACTTAGACAGAGGAGCGTGCGACGCTATTAAATCACGGTAGCGGCCCATGCTCACGTAGGTGGAGGTAAATCTAATGAATGGACGTCAGCGCCTTTCTTGATGAAACAGCAGCCACGATGGGAGACAGGCGAGGAAACAAACACTGACCTGTGCAGCTCGAGTCTTTAATCGAGAGTGCGACTTAATTAAAACAGCGTCCAGTGAAACACCCACGTTTCTCATTGCTCACACAGCCTCTGCGCCGGGATTCATTAGGAGTGCAGGCGGTGTTCACGTGTCAGACGTATGTGCTGCTGGTTACCTGCTGCTTCTCACGGGCTCTGCTCTCCACTTGAATCACTTTATAGAGCAGTGGACAGGTAACAGGGCCCTAATTACAGGCTCTTGACAGAAACAGTATCTCCATGATGAGCAGCAGGGGTGAATGATAACTAATACAACTCAACAATGCCAGCCGTTCTTTTAAAAATCAACTTCGACTCCGACTTCAGAGAAAAATATTTTGAGTTCTCAAAGCTCCTGCAGAGAATTAAATAATTTAACACTAAAATATAAAAAAAAAAACCTATAAATACAAGAGAGCAGTTGAGACTTTACAGGTGCGAGGGATCTACAATCAACCATTTTCTCTGTTCTGCCGGCCCTTGTTTCGCTTCTGGCGCGAGAAGAAGTTTCACGTGGAGCTTCGCTGTGGCTGAAAGAACTGAACACAAATCCTGGCCACAGTAAAAAGGGATCAATGAGAGATGGGGGGGGGGTGCTCGTAATAGCCAGGTAGGAAAAATGAGTAGATCGAGATGCTGTGGCTGGACCCTGGGATGAAACACATCCCGAAATAAACAGTGGAGCAAAGAAAATAAAGTGTGGTGAGTCAGCTGCAATGAAAACACCTCGTCTTCTGGCCTCCTCCTCTTTATCCACTGATCCCCTGTCTCTAATAGGCAAATGGAAATGATTCTGGTAATCACAGATCACCTCTCTCCACAGAAATAATAAAAAAAGGAGCCTTAAGAAGTAATTCCACGTGGAAGGTAAATCACGAAGCGAGAGACAGAGAGAGAGAGAGAGAGAGAGAGAGAGAGAGAGAGAGAGAGAGAGAGAGAGAGAGAGAGAGAGGAGAAGAAGAAAGCAGAGAAGAAGAAGAAAAAGAGACCAATAAAATGTGAAGGAACCAAGTGATGAATGGGCTGGACCCGCGTCTCCTGCTCATCACTTCAGCGTGAGGAGCCACATGTGGCTTTCTCCCTGTTATTTCCCTCCTTTCTGTCTGCACATACCACCAGCCCTGTTATTCAACCCCCCCCAAAGCCTGGCGTTTCTCCATCCAGAGCCCGTGCGGCGAGCGCACAGACGAAGAGAAAAAATCAATATGCTTTCTCTATGGCATCCTCCAGCTGGGAATAGGAGGCACAGCAGGTTGAATAAAAGAGAACAAAGGACTGAGTGAGAAGAATGAGAGGAGGTGAATGAGAGTAACACTGAATGGGATGGAGAGACAGACGACGGTGGGAAAGGAGCTGATGGTGTGTGTCACCGGCGCCGTGGACGATGATCAGTGGACTTACTTAAAAATGAAATCTAGAAACGTGCGCGTGGCTGCGACGTTAGTGCGTTACCATGGCGCCCACCGCGCACCAACGCCGACGCTAGTCCTTGCAATTAGCTGAGCAGACGGAATCAGAGACTTAATCGAAGAGGACATTAAGCTGACGTACAGGTGTTCATTTACATGGGCCCCCACCGAGTACACACACACACACACACACACACACACACACACACACACACACACACACACACACACACACACACACACACACACACACACACACACACACACAGCGCTTATCGCAGATTTGCTGATCGGTAGGTTTCAACCCAGTGGCATTATTCCCTCGCTACATAGTGCAATTACTGCCTGTTTACACAGCTCAACAACAGAGCGCTGGATCACACACTCAGGCGTCATAATGTCGTACAATACTGGCGTATATGGATGGGTTTTCACATTCAAAGAATGCAATGTGCTGCTGTGGTCTGAGGAGAATCGCCCTAGGCTGCACAAGCATGATACAAGACAAGTGAATAAATTGACCAATCAAATCCCCAGCCACGACACTCAGCCAATCAAAGCGTAGACGCATGATTAAGCCGGCGGATGAAGGAGAGCTTGCTGAAAAATTACCGCCCCATTGTCTCTTGATTTGCGAGCTGAGATGCAATCACGTCAACGAGGCTGCTCCGGCCTCTGAATGACAAACAGGAAAAGGTGAGATTTTTTTTTTTGCCCTGTGGTCATGCTGATGAGGATGCGAGTCCGTGCATTCACGCCTCGCCCCGGAAGAAGGCGATGGTGTCAGCGGAACGACGCGCCTCCGCAAATGACTCTGGCATGTGAATATCACACCGATAAGGTCAAGATGGATATTAGCGCTGTCTGTCTACTGTATGTGTGTGTGTGAGTCCTGACCTGACGCTAAAGAAGACCAAGACCCCCCCCCCACACACACACACACATTTGTTCTCTTCCCTCACGCACACCTGCAAACGCTCATGAGTCTGTCCAACTGCCCACACACACTTTACACAGACTAAATTCACTTCAGCACTGGGCCTCTCCACTTACACAAACATTTTTCACTGACCTTGTTTCCATTTCTCTCTCTCTCCCTCACTGCATGTGTTATTTCGTGTTCCTTTATGCACAATTTGTTTTTTTGTTTGTTTGTTTTTTATACACTTTGTCGTAAAAAGGCAGTCGATGGGAAAAATATTTGGTGGAGAATGTTCCTAATGTGCTGACGGTGTAATGGACATATACCAGACACACACACACACACACACACACACACACACACACACACACACACACACACAAACACACACACACACACACACACACACACACACACACACACACACACACACACACACACACACACAAACACACACACACACACACACACACACACACACACACACACACACACACACACACACACACACACACACGTGTGATTGCTCTTATCTCACTTTGACACCACTTAGCACCATCTTCACACAATTTGTCACAAGAGGATATAAAATAATTAATCAGTGTTTGTCTGTATTTACTGTATCTGTGATAGTGGGTGGGCTGTAGCACAAATGACCACTGGACACAGATGCCCATTACAGCATCTGAGCTGCAATTTAAAAACACTTCCGGACCTAAACGGCCATTAAATCTCGCTCGTCCAGTAAATCCAGCCCTGTTAACCTGCCTTCTTCTAACCTGTTGCTGTTCTGATCCAACGGCGCCTGTAGCCAGTCTGTCACCTTCCGCGTCTTGATGAATTCCCATTTATAATCACAGCCGTAGCGAGTGTTCAGCTCAAGAGTTGCAGCTGCAGGTGTGCTGCCTTCATGCTTCATGTTTCACCTTTGTTGCGATATTAGATGGTTTTAATCTTTAATATAAAGTTACCTGATAAATCACACTGAGGTGACTAGACTCCCCACGGTATATCTATTATAGTCCTACGTGCTGTGCGTCAGTAAGGTGAAACATGAATGAGGAAAAACTAATAAGCCAGTGATTAGCTCCTGCTATTCTCATCAGTTCACATTGGGGCAAGAATGCAGCAAAGAGGTGCAGAACTGGGTGAGAAAGCGTCGCAGGGTAATACAAAAGGACATGCTGATGAGGGTGCAGACTATGAAGATGATGACATAAAGGGTAAGAAGATGGTGCTGATCAAATATGAACAGAGTCCAGAGTCATCTAATATAAACAAAGTGCTGAACATGTTCACACTGCATTCACTGAGAACTTGATCTTTCAGGAGCCGATACTCGGCGGCACAAAGACCAGCTCCTTCCTCCCTGACAGCTACGATCTTTTACATTTCACCATTTTTAATCAGCTCGATCTGAGGTCGGAGTTTATTTGCTGCCTGGGATTCACGGAGCAACATTTCAATGACACACATGGCTGCGTCCTCCAAAGTGGTTTAATTTGATAAGAGAACTTTTATTTTCCACATGTTCACCCATCCTTGTAAGAAACGATTGCTGACATGAGAGCAAAAGCCACGATGGGATAGGAATGAAACGACTGCGCAGCTTGAGCCTGGTTGACAGCACTGTGGCAGCGAGAAACAATTAACCAAGAGATACATACAGCTCAAAAGAAAGGGACCAAAATAGGGCATTTTCACTCAAGACTCCTCGTGGCTTTGTTCATTTTCCGGCGATGCCAAACGTACGATAACTAAGCTAATTAGACTTCCTTTGTTTCTCTGAATGACAGTTAGTCGTAACGTGGCCTTGACATTATTAAACGGAGTTTCAGAATCAGTGAAGTGGTTCGGATAAATAAACAAAGGCTGCAAACCGCACCCGGGGGAGAAGCGCGGGGCTGCGCGAGCTGCTTTTCCTGCAACATGCGCCCACGCACGTGCGCTCCCCCCAACGCACACCGACACCCCCCTCCAACGGCTCACGTACGCGAAGTCCTGCACAAAAACATGAATGATGAGGAATGATGAATGTCCAACCTATCATCACTGTTGAGCCACAAACTCCAATAGGATGAACATTTCTTGCTACGAGAAGTGAAACTGCAGCTCACAAGCAGCTTCAAAGGAACAGGTGGGGAGTAAGGGGCCTCACAGGCACTACTGTAATGGCTGCTCATGAAGGAGGTTCATGCCTCCCCATCCAGATGTATTCTGACAGGCCGGGGACTAAAGCAGTGACCCCCTGCTCAGCAGCCTGCTTCTGGGCTTTCTCCGGCGCCGGCCCACTCGGCCGGATGGTATCGGGTTTAATGCTCTCGTGATCTCGCCGGTTTGAATACGGCTCACGGAGTTTGTGGACTTTCCTTCAATATATGCTTTCCCACTCTCTGTCCCGGTGCAATATTGACAGCGACATTGCTTTTTAAGGGCCTCAGTGGAGGATTTAAGGGCTGCGTGTCAAACGTGTCAAAGTGTTATGTGAGAGGTCCTCCTCCTAAGCGGAGATGCAAAGTTGGAGCTCAGGCGAAAGGAGAGCAACGACTCACTCGACTGTCATTTTTTGTCCGGTGAGCGGCTGCCTCTCTATCTTTCATGAGAAATTGGTGTGTAAGCAAAACGTAAATACCTGTACTGTACTGTAGGTGTTGGGATTTACAGCACAAGTCAATCTGTGCATTTTCTGTCTTCTTACAGTAACATTTGTAATCAAACTTTTTTTTTCCCCTGTCCCCTTCATTCATTCATCTGCTTCCTTCTCCCCCACGTCCTGCACCCCTGTTCTTCCTCCTTCAGCTTTATTTAGGTTCTCTTATGTTTACCGAGACCCGCTGGGTCCAATAACAAGCACCCGGTGCTTGATTTTCCGCAAGCAACTCAGCTGAAAGGTCAAAATCCCTCTTCTGCACAAGAGGAATACAACTCACTGACCTTAACTTCTGCAGGAAGAGTGAGCCACGTGCGGCAACGGCAGCAGGACGGAAAATGAACAGCTACTTGACATTAATGTCTTCGTGGATTGAATGAAAGCCTTAATTAAAGACAACACACAGCCCTCTGTTCTTTGATAGTGCTGACTTCACGCAAGACTGCGCCGACATCCGAGGCCAAATAAAATCTTAGTGGCACAGTCCCATTAGGGCAGTTACACAGCATAGTCACGCTGAGTGGTACTTAGAGACAAAGAGATGCAAATACTCATAGAATGTCCTATGAAATACTAATAATAAATAAAATCAATGTCTAATATGTGTCAACTTCACTTAACGTCATACATAAAGGTGATTTTCTAGCAAAAATGCGACCGTGTGAAGATTAATTGCTCCACATGTAATAAATGTGACAGTAAATCTGCGACTTGTTTCCATGGGTGAGCCATTAGCTGCATGGATAACAGTACAGTATAATCAGGCTGCGCTGTCAAGTATGAGCTAGAGGAGAGGTGAAGTGAGGCATGGGGAGGAGGCGAGATATACAGTCATTCTGCTGGGGTGACATTTTCCCATAATCCCTCCCAAATGCCACCGGTATCAGAAGATGGAGAGGCCCAGAGGAGGTGGGAGGAGGAGCGGGAACGCATCGCTAATGTAATAAGAAAACTACACTTTTGGTAATTGTGTGCAATCGAGACATCACATAATATTAACGCTTCTTCCGAGTCTATGGATTAGTTTGCTTTGCCGATGAGCCTGTGGAGGTGTTTAAAAGGCTGGATGAAAGTTAAACAAAGCAGTGTTAGTGGCAGTAATTAACATAAGGAAGATTAATGCAATGACTGGATCAAAAGAGTAGACACGATCCATTAGAGACTGCACATTAGAAAAGTGTACACACATATGCAAGAACGAACTTTTGGTTAAATCTAAATGACACTGTGTCATCTTGTCCCATTTATCAAGAAGGTTAAATGTTGTGTACACTGTAAGTATGTATCTGTGTGGCTGCCCAGCAGTCACCAAATTATATTTATCAGTCTCCTTCCCTTTGATCTATCCCTCCATCTCCCAGGCCTCCGAGTCAGGATGAAGCTCACTGTAGCAGAGAAGAAAGCAGAAGCACAGGCCTATTATCATCCCAAGGTCACACACGCACACGCACGCACACGCACACACACACACACACACACACACACACACACACACACACACACACACACACACACACACACACACACACAAACAGATAGGCCACCGCAGAAAAGCAAAATAACCACAATGGGCAATTTACCCAGAACAGGCAGGGATGATGGCCAGGGCACACACACACACACACACACACACACACACACACACACACACACACACACACACACACACACACACACACACACACACACACAGCTGTGCCTCAGGGCCAAGGTTCTGGCAATGCATCATTACCCTCCCTTGGAGGTGATTCCATATCCCAGCATGCATTTCTCATGTGGAGAGGAAATTACCCCTGGGCCGTGCTGAGAGCCAATAGAGTGTGTCCTCTTTCCTCGATCTGTCTCTCTTTCTTCCTTCCTTCCTTTTTCTTTCGTTAAGCCCCTTGCTCACCCTGTGACGGTGCCATTCCCACCCTCGCTGCCCTCTCTCTCGCAGAGTCACTCAGTCCTAACCACGTTCCCTGTTGCCTCACTTTATCTCTCTCTTATTGCCACTTCCTTTTTCCTCTTTCCCCCCTTTGTGATGTAGAACCAAGATTAATAAAGAAAAAGTTCCAACAGGCCCTCCCCCTTCGTGTCACTTGGTCAATTCATGGCAGGGTTAAATATTTGAGTTCCCCTTCTGCTATGATAAGTTCATCATTTTTCCAATGTTGTGCCCTTCACATCCACATACAGTATGATGCATAGACCGCAATGAAATAATACTGACATCCACTATTTCCTAAGCATGGTTGAATCGCAATAAATAATTTAAAAATGTGTGTTTCCACAGCAATGTGTAAAAATCAGGGTCTAGACAGAAATCTACAGTATGAACAACAACTCAGTCCTTCACAACCCAAGTCAAGAGAGAACAGTATGGGTGGGTTTTATATTTAAAATCTACGCTGGTGAGCTGGGAAGGTGAATAATTTGATTCTGTATTGTGTAATACACAAACTGACTGGTGCAGTAGCAGCACTGGTTTTAGGGCTGTACTGAAGTACCAGCAGTGAAAGACTGTCTCTGTCCGTGGTGCTGATCCTTTCCAAGCCCAACTAATTTCTGCGCCACTGTCCAGGGTCCTGAATGTTCAAACCCAACCCTTCTCCAGTGCGACCACTTCAATTAAAGCGACGCACACGTTGCGTTTTCTGTTGTCACAGCAATGCCAGGCTTGCACACACGTACACATACCTTTAGACTGTAAGGCTCATATTATATGATCTGTTTCCTATCACATGTCAGAGGCGCACAAGCACACGGCGGCCGAGCCATTCAGAGTAACCGCTGGAAAATAAATAGATGTGCTGCATTCGGGCTGTGAGTCAACAAACGCCGACAATAAATAGCGAGCGGTGACAATGACATGTCACAGCAGATCACATCGTACCAAGGTACTGTAAATAGCAATTTCATGTCAGCAGCTCTATTGTATCTAACAAATAATAGAGGCATGGAGGTATTCATTTTACTGTTACCTAAGCAATGTGTGTTTACATCTATTGTTGCACTGTTGTGGCCTGAACCGCATGGAACCGGGAATCGTTCTGGCAGGTTTCCGTATGGGTTTAGTCAGCGTTTCACCTAAATGTAAAACGTTAACTTTAACTGATGTTTCCTCAGTCAAACACACTTTCACAGCTGAAGCACTTCTTCCATTTTTAACACAATGTTACCACGTTTGTTATTTTGTTTTTCTTGTGTTTTGTAACATTACCTATAACCCCTATCACCCTATTCTCCTTGTCTCCCAGCCCTGAGACGTTTTACAGTAATGTTTGTCTCCCATAATCCAACCATGTATCATGTATCAGGGTCCCACTTACTGTATGTCTGTAAACAAAGGTCTCTCTGTTCTTCTTTTATTCACTTCTTCCCTCTGATCACGTTCATTGTCCCGTTGTTGTTTTGCCTCCTTTGTTTATTTGTTTCTTTCTTTCTTCCTTCTGCAGGTCTGTGTTCAAAAGTTTCTTCTCTAGATTTCTAAATACAGCATTTTTAACATTGACTTTAACACAGTGCAAGGGTGAAAGAACCGAACAATAAAGGACAACGTTTAACATCAGTGGATTTTCTCCACATTTCTGTTTTCTATTTACTCACCTTGCTCCACGTTGATCATCATTTGTCTACCAGCCTCCATTTTCTCCCTTTTCTACCAAATTCCCTCGCTCCCTTTATTTTCCACCCACTTCTCTTTGTGCACTCACTTGTCTGCAACTGTAATGGCCTTGAATTGAGTTACTGGCTACACACACACACACACACACACACACACACACACACACACACACACACACACACACACACACACACACACACACACACACACACACACACACACACACACACACACACACACACACTACCAGCACAAATACACATTAGGCCTAGAATATAAGGACACATTTAAACCAACACACACACATCCACACACACACTCTCCTTTACATACACTAACTCACACAGACGTAACCTCTGCCTTCACTCAGACGGTTTCCTTGTCTCTAATAGCTGCTAACTCATTTAGCACTTCATGTTAGCACAGCGAGATCCAATTACAGCGTGAGGGAGAGTGAAGTTTGAGTAGGAGGCTATTTAACCTCACGGCAAAGAGAAATGTAACACACAGCTCCAGTTCAGTGACGTCTAGGAGACGTAGCGTTACATGAACTGTATGTAGCAACATCAAAATTATTCATTAGCAAGTTGATTCTATTTCAGTGCAGCTTCACGGAAATGATTGCTTTGAAAAGTCTGGAAATAAATTGGCAAACTACTGTAGCTTTATTTTAAATTAGCATCTTGTCACTGTAAAGTTTAAATTGGCAGAAAAGCAGAAGTTTTTTTTATTTGCCATTTTTGTAGTCGTAGTCAAATATTGACTGAGTTTTGGCCTTTGGGCCCTGTTCTCTGGGCTCTGAACTAACTAATATAAACTGCAGAGTTTTTACAGGTTTTATTCACTTTGCCAATCTGAGAAACTTAATGAGCTGGAGTTCTTGGCGGACTGCGACTAAGTGATGTTTACACCAACAGGCACAGCAGTTTGGATGTTAGAGGAGTTAGAGCACTGAAAACCTTATACATTGTCATTAAAAAAGACTTTGTTAAACTCAGCAAGCCTAAACGGGAACTACGACAAATCTAGTGTGTTACTTTATTAGCTGCTCAGAAGTTTGGGGTTTTATTGGCTTTATTGCATAAAATAGGATCGTAATTGTAAAGTCATTAAATCAAATCAACAACCACTATGTGGGTGATGTAGATATGTCTAAATGTAATGAGAATATGTAAACGGAGCCACTGAACATGTTTTGTCAACCTACAGTACAGCTTCCAGACCCCATGCTCCCACAAATGAAAAGACATCATAATGCAACTGCACTATGAATATCACATGACAAAACCATGCGAAGGAAGTCTGGCTGTGCTATGGACAATGAGGATCCGGCCCGGTGTATGGGAACAGCGTTTCATTCTGACATTCCTCCCACTGTCGTCGTCTAAGCAGATTAGACAGTAAATGCAGCAAACCTTTTAAGGCTGATTTCCGTGTTGCTCTGCTAAATTAATAGATTTGTAAATTAGGGGATCATCCTTTAACAAGCGTTGAAATGGAGGCTTTCTAATGTGGGTGACAAGGTTTTGTTTCACTGCGCAGCGCCGTCGTTTCCTCCTTTCGCACCGATAGCGACGGTAAACATTAGCGTGTGCTGCTGCAGTCGGCAGGAAGCCCCTCATCTCCGTGACCCACACTCACTCTCTGCTCCCTCGCTCTCGGAGAAAACCATTTCTACTTACTGTTGGGACCTATGCTGCTGTGTGACTAATGCTCCTTTGTCATAAAAGTGGCTGGATACACCTTCCGGAAAACACAACACGTAGTGAATTACTGTGTTTTCTTCTCTTTGCTGGGTCCAGACAGAACTTGCTGTGTATAAAAACAACAAAAGCTTCACAAATTTACTCTGAATCTGAAAACAAATGATTGATGGTTTTAGGAAAGTAACAACTTTTTTGTCAATATCTGTCTAAACTAAACATTTAAAGTATAAACTGACTAAATATTCAATATAATTTACAAAGTAAATGAAAACTATAATTTTTATTTTCCACTGAGAAAACCGATTTGTGTTTGTGTGGAACACGAAGTCTTGAGCCAGTCAGTGAGACTACATTAATACTAAACCACCATGGCATCATTATCAGCGTGATAGTTCACCCCAGAGGAGCCTTGAGGAGTCTGCCATCATCTGACTGTGCATGTCATTCTTATTATGCTCTTCTCTTTCTTTGCCATTGTTTTTAAATAATTCCCTCCCATCCTCCCTCTTTTCATCTTTTCCACAGTCTCTCTCTCTATCTGTGATTCTTTCTGTCTCCGTAACTCTCTTTTGCCTCTCTCTCCCATGATTGACAGCTGCTGCTGGGACTTGATCCATGCACGCCTCTAAAATTAAAGGAATTATACATCAAGAATCCTGTGAAATATATATAAGGAAAGAGGAGAGAGGGAGCTTTGCTTAATTGCAGAGACAAGAGGATGGAAGTGATCACAGCTCTGTAGGACTCGCTTACACACAGCATGTCACTAAAGGAGACAAAAAAAGAGGACTGGTGTGTGACTGCAGTGAGTCCGTCCTCTATTAGCTGGTATTTCCTCACACATATGCAGTGGCGCTAAGTACTGTAGGACTAGTGCTGCTGGCAGTAATGGAGCATTAGCAGCGGGCACAGAGGGCTCAAACGAGAAATAGGAACCTGGCTCAACTTTTGTCCCACAGCAATGTGACTTAATCCACCAATTAGGCGAATAAACCAAGGAAGCGTGTGCAAATGCTCATCTCCGGTATCTTACTTTGACAGGTAAACAGTCCGCTGTTTAGTTAGACGATAAATGGAATGTTTGTCACTGGGGTAAACTTCTGAGAAGCCCCAAGTGCTAATACTTTTGCAGTGTTTTCTAGACAATCTAACTCATGCGCACACAAAAGGTACCGCACACCCCACACGTCCTACCTGGGGTCTTTCTGGATAGAGTCGATGGAAGGGGACCGCTGCAGGGTGCCCTCAGGCGGCAGCGCCGGTCCCGACTTGCTGTAGGGCGACTCCACCACCGAAGGGCAGTACTGCAGGGTGCGGTAGGGGTCGGCCACGTACGGATCCGAGCCGTACACGTCTCCCCCTCCGCCACCGCCGCCCGAGGTGTAGCCCGGCCCCACGGTGGCGTAGTTGTTGGTCCCGCCGCGCCCGTAGTTCCCCGTGCCCGCGCCGTGGCTCCCTGTGCGCTGCAAAGGGGTGGAGTCGACACCGGGGGAGGAAGGAGCTAGGGCAGGAAAGTAGGGACAGAGGACATAACTTAGGACCTGGTCATGGAAACGCTGGGTGAGGTCTGCAGGGCGGAGGAGGATGGAGACAAGAGGATAGAGAGTAGAAGACGAAGGTGCGTTGGATGGATAAATATTGGCCACATGCCCAGGATTAACAAGGACCAATGTTCGACAGAGGGAAGGATTGAAGAGAAAAAAGAGAGAAATATGGACAAAAGTTTCGTGAACACAACTTTGAGATCATATTAATGACCTTGACCCAAATTTGAGGCTGTACACGTTTCATAGCTGCATACATTAACATGACCTTTACTGTACTGCTTGTACAGTAGTCGTTCTACTGAGTAAACCGCTGCAGGCCGATCAGCATAGAAACCGTACCGATGTTGTTTTTCTGAATGAGATATTTGCCTTGCGAGCAATAAAGAGAAAGCGCACGCATAAAGTCGTAAAAACAATGAGCAACACGGAGCTGCCTCTCTTTAGAGTGTCATGGAAATTGAAGGGGGATTTGCCCAGGGATGATAGGAGCCTGCAGGGCCACAGAAGCTGCCGCCGTCCCTCCCCGTTGTGCCGGAAGCTGTGTGTCACAGATATATCAAGGTGTTAATGTGAGTCTGGGGGCCGCGCTCCTCCGGCTGTAAAAAACACTGAGGCAGGAGGTGTGTGTGCACGCGGCCAGCACACTTACACGCGAGCGAGAAAGCCCCGTAAATGAATTCTTCATAAATCACAGCCTTGAAATCAATATGTATATGCTTTTGTGATTGACTTGGGCTTTAACGCAGGCCAACAAGGCTCCTATTTCAAAGAGAATTAGTCGTTAGAGGTGTCCGTATCCACAAACAGGAACACAGCAGAGTCACAGGTTCGCCCTCTAGAGCAGTTCACACGCATGTACAAGGTGGAACGAACATAAACACATGTTTATGCGTTACATAAACGCTGCACTCGGCCGATGAGGCTGTGAGTGTGAGCCGAGCTCGGGCGTCTCATTGTTATGTGACCAACAAACTTGCTCTTTAGTGCTGTCTTGAGTGGTGGCATTTACTTGACCTTCACAACCCTCTTATCTCAATTTCATACTCCCACACACACACACACACACACACACACACACACACTGAAACACATGTGATTTGCCGCAGTTACTTAGTACGACCAATCCTTGACAATCATTTGCCAAAGCTCTTATTTAAATTCTTCACATCAACTCTGGTAAACTCCATTAGTCGGCCCACCAGAGGCACACGGAACCTTTTGGATGATGTAACCACATTAGCATATTCATATTTCCTAACTGCAATCAGGTTAACAAAAATCCTCTGCCAGCCACACAGACAGTGACAAACCCAAGCCCGTGCGGTGCCCATGACGTATTTCGACGTTCGACGACCCGAAGAATCAGGCGGCGACGGAGGAGCAATGAGCGAAGGGAACAAGAACCACATCCAGCAGTGGGTACAGGAGGGTAATGAAGCAGAGTAACTCCCATCAGAAGCAAATCTGGGTCTTTTTCTTTAAACGCTGTCGGTGCTGCGTCTGTCTCGTCTCAACGTCTCATTAGCAGCTGGAGCTTTACACTAACGCCACCGGTGTCGAGGGACTTGACACCCAGATGGGGTGCCGCTAAGTGGCGATAGATGAGGAGCAGAGAAAAGGGAAAAACAAAAAGAAAACCTGACATGTCAAATCACTGTTATAGCCGGCGCTGCTAGAGCCCAGTGATTGGACAGGGACAGACGGATCAATCTTCTCCTGCCTTAAGTAAATGGAGCCCCACAGAACTCATCATTGGCTCCTGCAGTGGACTGACTGATGACCTGACCTTTGCCGGGTGGTGGTGCCTGTTTGTGTGTGCATGCATGACTATCTACTGGACATGAGAAGCAAACTTTTACGACAACCGTTGATCATTGCTCAATTTTTAGAAACCGTATCTCTGTCTCCTGCCCACCGTTAGCTGTTAGCGCTCTATGCTAAATGATGCTACTTCTTCAGGCTCGGTTCTGCAGCGGGCCGTTCTGGGACTTTGCAATTATAACCTGCACTCCAGCCTTCAGCGGAGGCGGGGCTAAACAGCAGGCCCGACCGGCTGAGAGACAACACTCCATTTCCCCTTAATTCCTTCCAAAACGCAATTTAATGAATTTAGCTTTAAGATCAAATCTATTTGAAGCCTATATGCGAGGATGTCCCTGAGTATGAGCAGCAGCCAAACGTGTTACGCTGGCTCATGAATATTAAACAGGTCATGAAATGCGACGCATGCATGCGAACACGCACTCACGCACGCTCCACTAACACTTCAAGCACCCGGGCGCTCTGGCGGTGTGAAATTGTGTTTGGGAGGAAATAAAAGGGCGGGTGTGTCTTTGTATTCCCTTGCTTCGGCGCAGAGTAAACAAATCGCGGCTGTGCTCCTGCTGGCAGATTAGTGATGGGAAGGGAAACTCTATTAGTCATTTGACACAGTGATACCTCCGCAATTAGCCAGCCGGTGCGAGGGGTCGGCGGGCCTGACTTTTTCTGCGGGCTGCTGAGATTGGGAGGGGGAGGGGGGAGTGTGTGTGTGTGGGGGGGGGGGGGGGGGGGACAAAGAAAAACAGAAAGGGAGGGAGAGAAAAAGCTAGACGGGGATCAAACCGTCCTCCTTTGTCATTCTTTCATCTCTGCCTCTATTTCTTTCAATCCTCCTCTGTCATTGTCAGTGCCTTTTTTTCCCACGATTCCCCTGCCCTTTTCTCCGCTTCTTATATTTCTGTCTCCCTCTTGATCTGTCTCTTTCTCTCCATACCTCCATCAATCTTTTTCCTCACCCGTCTCTTTCCGAACACACTTGAAGTTTCCCCCACTCTCGGCTCCCCCCTCCGTCTCCCCCATCCATTCGTTTCATGCTTTTCTCCCCCTTCTCCTCCCTCGCAGGCCTCTGTCTCCCTCGCTCGCTCCATTGTGGTTGTAGTAGACTATGTGATTAGAGCGGAGGACATGTCCTTTCTCTCGACACGCTTCAGCGCTCAGCACGATTACACAAAACCCCTCAGTACAGTCTCTATCGCTCTCCTACACACACACACACACACACACACACACACACACACACACACACACACACACACACACACACACACACAAATGCCGACTTCTAAATATGCAAGTGATTGACATGGACTAAACACGCGTGCATGTCACACATCTTTCTGACGCCCTAAGATTGTGCAACAGCGGACACAAACAACCTTGCCTACAGCAGCTACTGACGAAGATCACACACACACGCACGCACGCACGCACGCACGCACGCATGCACGCAAGCACACACACACACACACACACACACACACACACACACACACACACACACACACACACACACACACACGCACACACACTCACTTGGACGCGTGGCCAAACATAGAAGGAGTTTCTCCCTCGTGCACAACACACACCTCCCTTGTATCCCTGAGCCGGAGGACACGCGCGCACACGTGGACACAAATACAAAGTGTCCCGTTTTTGCCACGTCCAGTCTCACGTAAACACCGTTTAACGTGTGGAGGCTGTAGGACACTCGTTTCTGTGAGTGAAGACACGAGGTCCACTTGGACACATCAGGGGCTCAAGGCCAGTGGCTGCTGCTAAATGTTCATGCTGCGGGAGGACATGGAAAGTCATAAGGCGGTGCTGCATTTATATAAGGCACACAGTTACTGCAGGTGTGATCCATGTGTGGTGTGATACATCTAATGCTACTTTTCACCTTCCCTTGTTGCAGGTGGCACGTGATCATGAGGCAATACACTCTATGCGTTGATGTACAGTGAATGGTTCAATGACCAAACATGTTTTAAATTGTGTGTTTTTTGGAGAAATGCTGCTTTTGTCCTGATTACTCATATTTGTTCATGCGATCGTGTGTGTCTGTGTGTGTGTGTGTGTGTGTGTGCGTGCGTGTGCATTGCCCATATACTATTTTTTGTATGCATTCGTTAGTTTACTTATTTCACAGTGTATGTGTTGCAACAGGGAGGTGACTTAGCAAATGCCATATGGTTTCACAGAGGGAAAGCATTTTTGCTGATCTGTAGAGTAAGTCAGATGCTTTGAGCTAGTAATTAAACGTTTCTGAGGCTTCAGCAGAAACTCCCTGTAAACACTGAACAATATACTGTAACTCGCACATATTATCAACCAAGCTCTTGTCCAGTAGGTTGAATAGTAATGTTTGTAATGCTAATTCAATTTTATTTAATTTAATTACTACAATAGAGGTAAACATCAAATTAAATAATAGGATTTGAACCAAAGCTACATGTCACATATTACACACAGCCAAAGACCAAAGTCACAGATGATTAGTATTATAAGCCACATCTGGACACTGGAGGATACACATCCAATGAAAGCCGCTCTTTCCTTTTTATCATTTCACTTTCTTTAGTCAAGGTGCTGTGAACTTTTCCTCCTCTGACGCACAGTAAGTGCTGTATCCCTGGAGTTCTTGTGGCTTCGCCCGTTCCTTCCTCCTCTCTTGGCCTTGCTTTCCTCCCTTTCATCGCTTTCTCTCTCTCGGTTCTGTCCCCCTCATTAGGAAGTCAGCTCTCATTACGGACGGAACGCAGCAGATTTAAAGGAGAAAGCCAACCGGTTTAATGGTTTGATGCTAAACTGTCTCTCTCCCCTTTTAACCATGCATATGAATGCAAAGGTCACAAGGACAAGTGTTATGAAGCTGCAACCTCAAGCATTAGTAATCCCACTGTTTTGAAACACAGTAATAACGCGCACAGAGAAGCACACAAACCCTGGCACTTATGTAACAGCGTTGACCCGTTGTCCTGGGAACTGGAAACAATTGAATTGGAGAAACCTTTTTGACAAAGCGTGTATGTTAAAACAAAAGACCTGCAAAAAAGATTATTATTAATAATGAATAATTATCTCCCCTCTCAATGACAACAAATTGTCATACACACCTAAGAATAGCTCTTCAGCTAAGCTTCGAAAGCCAGAAATTGTGCTTTTACAGTGAGAGTATACAGAATGAAGCACTGTCCATGGAGCTGCCTGTTGGCAGGTGATAAGGTAGAAACACTTGTATAATGTGTGTGCGCCACAAAATGCACTTTCCTGTCTCTCCATACAACATTTGGTTTATGGTTCTGTTAATGGCTAAGGAAATATTACAGTGCTTTGGCTTAGTGACTGTCCAGGACCGCGAGTCTGTCGCCTTTAAAGATACAGCAGGGAGCAATGTTAAACTACACGACTTCCCCTTATCAGCAGCAGTAGTTCAAGTGGCTACGAGATGCACCTGACAAATAGCCACGGCAGTGAATCCAGCCATTCTCACCACTGGCACTTTAGCAGCGCGCAGGCCTGATGTTCAGCTATTAAAAAGAAAAGGTGCCACATCCATTTAAAGCTGGTGCTTTTTTCCCAGTGGTCAGAGCCATTAATACAGGCCGAGATAGCTTCCATGACGTTAGAATGGAGGCACGAAGACTAAAAGAAAAGGAAGCAGAGCCAGAAAGGAGGAAAAGAAAGAACAAGGAGAGGAGGTCACAGGAAGGAAGAGCGCGAGTTGTGTCCTCTCAATTAGTAGAAGAGCCAAAATATATGTGAGAGAATAATACGAAGCATAAACAGAGGGAGGATGAGGAGAGTGAGAATGATGTCAAGACTAGGAGCAAGCAAAGCGATGCAGCGTTGGTTATTTTTATAAACACGTGCGTTTTTAGGGGAATAAACAAATGTGTAAACCACATCCTGGGGCTTTTTTCCTTATCGGCACCAGAGTGCGGATGCATGCGTGCGCCCGAGATGCTGTGACCATGCAGGAATAATCACTTGAAATAGGCCACATTAACCTGCAGTCCTCTGGGGCGCTGGCCTGGTTTAATCCAAGAATGAAACGGCGCACGTCAATGCCTGCACACGAACACGGTAACACTGGTTTATGCATAAACGCACGCACGTGATGGGGAACGGGAGGAAGACGAGGGAGAGAGGGCTCGCATGCGTGGAGCTGCTGCGTCGGACATGCAGGAGCAGATGTTAAGTGGCGGCTTCACAGCTTTGGTGTGAATGCAGCGCTCAGGAAAACTGAAGAGGCAGGTGTTCGAAATTTGTAAGAGTAAAGTGCAAAACTGTAAAACCTCAGGCTACATTCTGAGACTTGGATGGTTTCCTTCTATAGCAGTGGATGGAGGTTTTGTGGATGGAAGTAAAAGAGCATGGTGTCCTGTTTCTCCTCTGGCCTAAACTGGGTCAGAAAACAAAGCCTGAAAGACACGAAAAGGCAACGAGGGCAGTGGACAAGCGCATTCATTTAATCACGTTAGCAAGTAACTCGAGCCGCCAAATGTCTGCATGTGGTGCAGCAAAGTTTGCGCCGATTTCCAGCGCAATCACACAACAGCCCAAGCGGAAGATGACGCGTGTTAATGTCATTCCAATTAAGACGCTAATGGTCAGAGGACGTGATCAAAGTGCGTGTGTTCATGCAGGAACTGCAACAATGAACCACTTCATTACTGGTGGAAAGATCACTAGCTACAGTAGCAAGTCATCAATATTAAATATACTTACAATTAGCTGCCGAGACCTCATTTTTAATTTTGATTATAACCCACTCTTCATATATAATAGGCTGGTGTCCTTGCCTTTGATTTCCACAGGTTTATATGTACAAGTTAACACACACACACGTTAAAATTCACTCATACACTACAGCTTTGCGATTTTGGTGCAAAGGCCTCACGCAAATATCTCCTTCTCTTGCATCAAAGGAATGACTTATAGCATTAATTACATTGATCCATGGCGGCTTAATGAACCACTAATGTGATGCTGCCATTGCCAAGAAAAGGCGCTATGACATAATTAATGACTCGCTGCTCACCATGTCAGCACAGCCTTTATCAGCTGATTTGGTGCTAACGCTCTGTGCGGTGCGAGTCGTCGCTAGACAGCTCCACTTGTCGCGGCGCGAGAACAAAGGCGCCGATCACCCCTGTGGCCGTTGATTTACCGGTGAGGGGGCGTGGCCAAGCACAGCGGGGGGGGGCGGACGGCGCCTGGGCCGCCGCGGCGCCGGAGGACGGAG
This sequence comes from Betta splendens, assembly GCF_900634795.4. Taxonomy (NCBI): domain Eukaryota; kingdom Metazoa; phylum Chordata; class Actinopteri; order Anabantiformes; family Osphronemidae; genus Betta; species Betta splendens. The sequence goes on along the minus strand of NC_040884.2, from coordinate 15,024,159 downwards.
CTCCAAACGAGATGAGGTAATCTATTAAAACGCCGCGTCTTACCAGCAGCGTATTGTAAACCTCGAGCGTTGCAATTAAATGTACACAGTCTAATCCACAGTCTATTGATTTTTGTAGCTGCAGTGCAAATTTCCTTTGTGAGTTTTCTTATACTCATCTATTGAAGCTGCAAATACGCGGCGCAGTAAATTATAGATAGCGGCGTCTCCGCTCCCCGCACGTCTGAAGCTCAGCTTCTGAATTAACTCGCGTCGCTGTGTCGGACCTGTGGCACGCGCGTTCAAAGCCTTTTAGAGCCACTTCTCCTTCCTTTCAACTGAGTCCAACGTGATCATCAGCCGCTCTGGTCTAGAGTGACATATTTACCGCTATGATTCTGACCCAAATGCTAATGATAGCTATTAAGGCTGGGCCGTTAATGGCATCGAGGGAGCTGCGAACGTGGCGTGACGGACTTGGGTGTTTCAGCGTGAGCGCGATACGGTAATGGGATTAACGCGGAGCACCTAAACCCACACTGAGATAAGCTCAATGAGGCCCTATTAAAAATAGAGGGGGTGGGGGAGAACGTGGGCGTCAGACTGTGGGGTTGTGACGATGTTTCATTCCAATAATAAAAAAAAAAGTTCATAAACAGTAAGTAATGAACTACTGTATGTCTATTTAAGAAAAACATACCTCAAAACATTTTAGAAGCATAATATCTCTGTCAGACGGCAGGTGAAAAGAAACCTTCACAGTATGAGCGTTACTACTCAGTTATATATACAATTCAACACATGTACTGAAATATGACATGAAAGAATCACAGAAACAGCGAGGGTCTTACCGGTGTTGTTGCGATAAGGGCCCGTGTCCGGCCCCTGGCTCTGGCTAAGGCTCCTCATGGGGCCTTTGTTGTGGTAGACACGTTCTTCATAGATGGGATCGATGTGCTGCTCTGGGGACCCCAAGGGCCGAAGGGGCTCCTGACTGTGCTGACTACTGTAGGATCCACGAGAGCCTGGATAAGAGAGAGGAAGAGAAAAAAGGAAGATGTGAGGGGGATGAAAGAGGTCGGAAAGGTGATACAGAAGGATGTGAAAGGAGGAAGGGACGATAAGCTGCAGACAGCAAGGGGGGAAATATGAGAATGAAAACCACAGAGGACGAGAGCGAGGATAGAGATGTTTGAAAATAGGGACAAATAATAGGAGACGATAGAAGAGCCCGACGATGGAAGAAGCAGACAAACACAAAACAGAAGAGCAGCAAAAGAGTCTATATTTCTTTTTTTTTTAAAGGCGCTGTTTTTAGCAGGAGTCCTGCAGACACGGGGCAAGGAAGACACTGACAGCAGGGATTTGTTCATTACGCGGCCGAACAAATGTGAGGCGGGGGTCTTCCCCTGAAAACACACCAGCTATGAGTATGAGTGAGGCTCACAGCTGTGTCAGTAAGGTCATATGTACTGTACTGTACTGTACATACAGTCGCTTTGTGTCTTGTCCCAACTGTCCAATAAAACAGAGCAAAAAGACAGATCAGGTGGGTGCGAGCGCGCCTCCTGCACCGCTGGTCAGGGGCCGGTTTGTTGGGCGTTTCGTGCAATGCCTTACGACATCCATTGAGATAAGCTCAAACAAGGTGAATTTGGGAGACGATAAGAGGGAAACAGAGGCAAGAATGAGACAGAGGCAGCCATAATATGCGTGAAGCAATGCTAATTAGAGGCGCCCATTAACAGCATTACTCATCTCTCTCTCTCTGCATCTCTCTTCATCGTCTTACTCCATTTTTATGATTCCGCGATTCAGTTTTATGTCTTCTTTCTTCTTGACTCTGAAATGTGCGCTCGTGGAGGCGCTGACCTCCTTCTTTCAGAGCGAGGGGGGGACTTTAAGAGAAGAGGACAGAATGATGCGAGGAGGAGAGACCAGGAGAAAGGCGTCCTTCCTAAAGCGCCACTCAGCGCATTATTTAACGACGACAAAATGTAAAAAGATCAAATGTGCTCCCGTGAGTCGATCCTCTGATACAAATAAATGGGAAGAAGACAAATCAGAACTCATCTGAGGGATCACTGCTGTATATTAGGCTCCAATATCAACTACTGACTAATAGGGTTTAATTATTTCTGTTAACTAAAAGCTACTGATCATTAATCTCATCTGAACATCACACTACACTGTTTGCTGTGTGGTTTTATTGCATTCGTAGGACTGCATCACTCAGGGAATGCCTTTTTTAGGTGGCTTCAGTTTTACCTAGCTTACCTCCAATGTGGAGCAGGTTCTGCAGAGCTGCTAAGTCACTCTCAAGGAGACTACCCGGATAAACATGGGACGCTTCTTTCCCCCGACTGGGAATAAGCAAAGCGGCAGTCGAATTGTCCATTCCTCGGAATTATGATGAGCACCGGAGTTACTGTACAGTCTATCTGAATGCAAATGTCGCCGTGCTTCAATTGACCTGACACAGCCAGCCCCAGCGCGCTACAGTCCGACTGACCCGGTCAGCTAATTGCTTTGACAGGCTGAGATCTTCTCCCCATTGAAGTTGATTTGTGCGCAGCCCTTTCCCTTTTTTAACCCTCCTTCATTGAAAGTCTTCAGGAGAGATGAAACCCCGGGCACGGCTTCAAGATCACAGCTATGTCCTCGGGGTAAAGCATGAAGGTGATGTTCTTCATCAGTGCAGCTCCGAGTTTAAAGCGCTGATCAATTAAACCTACTCGGGAGTTTCGAAACGCCGCTGCCTGGTTTCCTGTTACATATCTTGTTGAATATTTCATTCATGTTGCATGAAAAGTGAAATCGCTCAATCAGTGGCAAAGGACTCGGTAACAAAGCATTTGATTTGGGTTTTGCCGGAGTTCAAAGCCAAAACTGTCCATTCAGTGACACATGACAATGAAAAATATATTTTTTTTCATTTCATATTTGCTATCCTAAAAATCCTAAAAGGCCTAGAATCTTGTGGAGCGTTAACAAAACAAACCGTGTCGGCTTAACATTCTTGAATCCGTGGACTAAGTGCCGTTTTTATATCCAACAGGGACAAACAGCCAACGTCAAGTCAAGTTTTATACTGAACCGCTGCGGACGATAAACAGCTGGTGCAACACATTCATTGTGGGCTGACATTCAGCCAACTCAATTTCAAGTTGTCAAGAGAAAAATCCATTAAGTAGCCCATGCAGCCTGAATGTTGCTTGTACCACGACCAGCGTCATTCAGACACATTCAGCTCCCAGACAAAGATGCTCTGACACCCTGGAAGTGTGTAGAACCAAAGCCCAGATTCCCACGTCGCCCTGTGCCGCTCGCACAGCCGGTTTGAAAACCCATTTGGGTCCGTGTCTATGTTAATGTGAAATTGCATGAGTGTGTGAAGTCCCACCTGCCAGGCTGCCAGGCCTCTGAAGTGTAGCAGTAGCGTAGAGCTCGTGGGAGATTTTGTACTGGTCAGAAGCGTGATGAGCTGCCAGCCGTTTGGGAGACAGTGTGGCATAGCTCCCTATGCCGGAACTCATCTGCAAAGACAATTGGAATGTGCCATTAGAGCGCGCTGGCAGACGCACACGCAGCAGCTGACACGTTCGATGCATTTGAATGCTGTGCTTCAGATGGAGCAAGACTTTGGTGTCTATGTCCAAACGCGAAGCAAGTTGTGAAACGGGCTTGTGAATGGGAAAAAAATAAGTTATTCCGACTCAGGCATTTTGTAGATTTTATTTAACTACTGTGCGTGACTTGCTCTAAAGCAGTATATATAGGCTCTATATAGTCTTTCGAAGTCAGCCTCATGGCATCGGTCAATAGCATGATTAATAGTATGACTATGTAGCATATTGTGCGTGTGGCTGCTGCCAAATAGCTTTTCTAAATCTAGCCTGTGCAATAACTCACTCTATGATGACAAACACCCAACCAATGCTACTAAATAGGCTTCACAGACGCATAGAGGTGTTCTGTAAGTATTCATAATGCTGTAAATAAAATGTATCTGCCTGCACCGGAGTCGTCGTGTCACTTCCTCATAATTCATAACAGGCTACGTGGAAGTACTGAAGTTGCCTTGGTTGCATTCATTGCAGCGCCTTATATTATATTACTATTATGTACTTTTGAGGGCATCTGTCTAATAATAAAGGTTCTTATTTGAACTCATGCATTTCCTTCCCAAGGATCTTTAATACCTGGTGAAGAGGGGACGATGATGCGCTGGCCCCTCCCCCTCCTGCTGTAGAGTTGGGTGGAGATGCCACCCTCAGAGGAGACCGCCCCCCTCCTGCTGTCGTCACAGGAACTGTGGTACTAAAGGGGCAAATGGGCAAAGTAACATACTGTAATTTGACTTTTTCTATTAAATGGGGCGTTTTTTTAAACATCAGCATCAACAGCAATTCATTAAACTCCATCTTCGTCACGGTTGCTAGCGCTGTACCTGTACGACTTGGCCAGTCGATTAGCCGGAGACTGTTTGTTGGGAGACGAGGAGGAGGAAGGCAGGCGCTGAGTGGAAGAGTAGCCCGAGGCGTCGGAGGCTGAGCCCAGGCGTTGAAGCTTGCTAGGAGAACCAGACCCGGAGCCCCCTCCTCCTCCTCCCGAAAGCGGGGAACTGACGCGCTGAGCAGGCAACGTGGAGCTGGAGTAGTAGATACCTAGAGAGCAGGCCAAGAGAGGTAAACCTATTAAAGCCAGGAAGGATGGTCTGGATGCACGAACAGACGCAGAGACAGAGCCTCAAATGTAGTCTGGGATCAGTACGACATGTAGACATATGTCACATACTTGACCAAACCAAATACGCTCCAGAAACTGAATTTAACTTAGTTGGTTTATAAATTATGGTGGAGAAGAGCTAACAAGAGACAATCCTACATACTACAGGCACTGAAGACTAGAAACCCTATTATTCTGATTCCTGTGCATGTCCGTCAGTGTCTCCAAATGTCATTTCTGCGTCTCCACAGCACCCCGTGCTGCAATACGTCAGGCTAATCTATTATAAAAAACCTCCACGAGATACCGGGAGGAGGAGGGGGAAGGAAAGACAAGTTCTCACCTGGCCCGGCCCCGGGTTGGGACTGTTGCTGCTGGGCCACGCGATTGGATGTCACCTGCAGGGGGCGTGGGAGGGGGGAACACGGGGAGTTACGGGGGAGGGAGGCGTCGAGGACAGGGACAAGGAGAGAGAATTAAAAAATAAGCCATAAAAGAGGAATAACCATCAAAATCCTTTATGCACAATGAGTTTAGTCGAGCCTTTGAGTTGTCTCAACGAAACCTGGAGGAGCTACTAATGAAATCCCCACAGAAAACACAGGGATGATTGAAATTCACACAAGCAGACTATAAAGTCCTCGGCACTCAGACGACTGAAATCATTTCTAATGTCTTGATGCACCACCCACTTGAAAAAAAGGATTACACAGAGTCCAGAATACATTCACGACTTAATCTCTATCATCTGTTGTCACATAAACTGCAATTCAGCAATATTTCAAAAGAATCAATCTCTCATTAAAATCAGACACAGTTAAAGCCTAACTTAATTCCCTTTAGCAACAGATGAATTTCAGAAAATAAGAAATAATTCAGCTCCCTCACTGTCCTCACTGGACAGACATGTCTCTAAAGTACTATACTACATTCTCCTTAGACTCAGAGGCTGCAGGGGGAAACTTATGCGAGTCTCTTATAGCCTGTTGATGTGAAAAGATGTAAAGGTAACAGAAAAGAATTATTAATGGCCTGGTCACGCAAGGCGTCTTTATGCAAACAACACAGACTCTGAGTCACTTTATGTACAGTAGTTACACTGAGGCATTCAGTGGAAACATTTACAGTAAGATGTTATTTTAAAATGTATAATTGCGCTTTAATAAGTTTGTTAATTATGCAAAATCGGAATCTAGTTCACCTGAAATTATGTCAAATGCTCACTTGAGCATGTATCAAGACTCACTAGGAATGTTTGACAGAAAACACCTGATAATCCATTAATCAACATGCAGACACACACACACACGCACGCACACACACACACACACACACACATACACACACACACACACACACACACACACACACACACACACACACACACACACACACACACACACATTGTTTCCTGGCGTGAATAATTGCGTCTACACAATTGTGTAGAAAGATATTGGTGCAAAAACATGCCTGCTCAGCACCCCTCCTCTAGGTGAATATAGAACCACACACAGGCGCACAGCCTCCTATTATGTTCTGGAAAAGCAGTTGCAGTCTCCGATTGTGTGTTCTAAACCAAAGCCTGTCTGCTGAAGTCAACGGGCCTTTGCTCGCAGCACTGCTTTGTTTGCATGGGGTCAAAGAAGCTGATTGATCGCTGGTTGAGTGGATTAGCCATCTCTTTCAAAAAAAAAAAAAAAACAGATCACGGAGACAAACAGGCAGAGATGAGGAGGCAGGGAGAGACCAATCAGATGCACAGGTAAACAGTATGTCCAAACTTGTTACTATGTTATGTTGCTGTTAAACTAATAACACAGTTTTCAATCTCCACTCTTCAGCTCTAATTGAGCATTTTCAGACTGTAAAACATAATAGGACCAACACAATGTACCAAACAGCAGTTTACTACAGATAGTCTAATAAATTCTGTCTTTTAAATGTTGTCTACGCTAAATGCACATACAAAAGTGCTTCATTTACATAAAGTCACTTGTAAAATGCTAATAAAGAGTGGGTTGCTAAATGTGTGGCACAGCAGCCAGAGAACGATCCCAATCAGTATGGGAAAGCGGTTTGGACCATTAAAGCCTGCTATATAAGTCCCCTGTGTTAGCTTAGTAGGTTACGAAGCTAAGTGAGAAACACGGGGCTGGGGAACGATGGGACACAAAACTCTTAATGGTTTGTTACTTGATTGGGTCCAACGCTTGAGTTGTAAGGACGCAAAACTGAAGCAAGATGGAACTTCAGCAAGTGGATGAAAGAATTGATGAAATGTATAGACTCACAGATGATACAGTAGATAACCAGGTCATTCACCCGCTAAGTAGTTGATGCTAATTGGTGAAATGTCACCCGTTAAGTAATGGGTAGAAAGTCTGAGCACACAGCGAGACCATGCTGCTTCTCTTCTCCTCCAGTAAAACACTGGGATGTTTGAGGTGCCATGTCTTCATGCATTATTAAAGTAACCCTCTCAGGGTTATAAATACCCAACAGAGAGGCAGCAACACGTAGGCCCTTCACTTTCCCCCCCGCTCAACCCTCAAACAGTGGCTTATGTAAACTTTAAGCCCATCGGTAGAAAGAGCACACGTAAAGAAAACACGCGTGTGCTGCACACGCGGGCGAGCGGCACCTGCCTATCCAGCAGCCCCGGCATGTGGAGGGCTCCTCGTGAGCAACAAGCCTGGCTGACAACGCTGGCCCCATTACACTGACAAGCCAGAAACATCAGAGAGGAGAGAGCGCGCACACACACACACACACACACACACACACACACACACACACACACACACACACACACACACACACACACACACACACACACACACACACACACACACACACAGGCTCACCAGACAGAGAATGTGAGCAGAGAGGACGGAGGAGGAAGGAAAAGAGGACAGAAGCCCTCAAATACAAAAAGAATCAGAGGACACGGCATCAACAGAAAAAACACTTTATCCATGTATGCACCTATACGCCTGTCGGTGTGCTTCTCCATCTCTCTGTCTGCGCGCCCTGTATATTTTATATATTAGGAAGGGAAACGGGAGCTTCCTCAGGAGCCGGCTCTGTGTGACTGTAGCGGTGTGTGTTGGTGGGGGTTGGGGGTTGGGGGTCGGGGGGGGGTGAAAGTTTACAGAGCCAGATATCACTCTCCTCACCTTTCCCTTTCAACAGACACGGGCACAAACAAACCAACCCACACATCCACGCAGACGTCTGTACAGACACACACTTTGACACAGCAAATGAAAAACAAACAAGCCGCTGAAGAACCGAAGCAACACGCGCTCGCTTCAGAGGCGGAAACCTCACTGAAGAAACGCACAGGTACTTCTAAATACGACACAACGAACCCTTAAAGACACGTAATCCCCATTAAATAATTATCCATAATTATCTATGGAAAATATCTCCTCCTCCTTTCAATTCATAAACATCCATTACAAACAGAACATTTGCCCCAGACACTGGCAATATCTTCTAATGAAGCGCTGCAGCTGCTCAGTGATTTAGCAGATGCGTGGGTGTGTGTTTGAGTCTATCTCTGTTTGAGTGTGCCTTCATACGCTGAGCGGTATATTATCACTGATATTTTAAGAGCATTAATAATACGAAATAATAGGCTCCTGTAGGCTGGGAAGCATTTTAGTCACATATCTCTATTTATCAACGCACCACTACTACAACTACTGTAACGACTTTCTCTGTGTCGCCTCCTCCTTCTGCTTCAGCGTCGGCTGATGGATGCCTGTCGCCTTCTGATCGGCTTTTAAGGAACCGGACAAACGAACAGACCTACTTTCGGTGAGGACAGCTATGGAGAAGCGCAGTGCAATAGAGACGTTCAGGGGAAAGAAGGGGGATGTTTGCTTAGTCTGTGGTGTAAAACGGGAGCAGAAGCGAGGCATCTGAAAACAAACAGCATTCAGTATGTGTCAATACTACATCGATCCTCAGAGGTCTGCACGACTTTAGGAAGCACTACTAAGATACACTTAGTAGTAGTAAAGTGTGGATAAACCATTAATGGTGATTTTTCTGTCAAACTCCACTAATGTCAACATGTACATGGTGAAATACAAGTTTCGCTCTCGTGGACAGTTTAGTTTTTTTTTTTTTGTTTTTTTTTTGCCTAACTGTCTATTTCATCATCATCCACATCAGCCTCATTATCATCTGCGTACGCCCGCGGTTCCTACCTGGTTGTAGCTGTGCACAGCTCCTCCAACCTGTCCGCTGCGCTGAGGAGTTGCTGCGGAGATGCTGTCGCTAAGGGCGAGGGTCTGGTTGCTATGGTAGCTGGCAGAGTACTGGAGCGAAGCCTCTGGGGTGGAGTTGAGCTGCAAGGAACTCTGGGAAAGAAGAGCCGGTCCTACCAAAAGAGACATAAGTACGGTTGGATGGGAGGTGGGGGTTGAGTTGAGTTTGTGTGTGTGCGTGTGTGTGTGTGTGTGCGTGTGTGTGTTCATTTGTGTGTGAGAGAGAGAAAGCGAGAGAGTAAAGAGAGAGATTAAGAGTGAGAAAGAGAGGAGGCGTGAAGGGGAGAGATTGAGAGGTGAAGAGTGAAATGGGGAAGAGAGAGGGAGCAGCAATTTAGAGCAGATAGTGCAGCAGTGCAGCACTCTGTGAGTTAGAGCTGGCATACATAATTTATTAGCAGAGGGAAAGAGAAACAGAAGAACACAGAGGATGGGAGGAGGAGGAGGAGCAGCGAGATGGAGAGGACGGCTGAAAGGAAGAAAGTTATAATGGATGGAAGCCACCGACTTGAAACACCACCTCCCCAAACACTTGAATGGTACCTTACACCGCCGGCTTGACCAAAACTCCACTTGACCCCCTCGTGAAAGTTCTCACTTGGAGCAAAGGATTCAACTTCGCCACCAAAGTGCTAATTTAGGCGACGAACGTGTGGTTTGACGACGGGCGAAGGCTGCAGCAGCAGCCGCGAACACCGGGAGCGGCTGCACTGACTCCACCTGACGCCGCCGCGCTCACATCAAATGATCCCTCTCATCCCCACGCTGGGCACATACAGTGTTTATTGATCGGTATTAAAGAACATCATAAAGATGCTTCCAAGAGCGGCCGTGCTGTGAACGGCGCGTGGAGCGGAGAGCTGAGCTGAGGGGACCTGCTACAAAGCAGTTATATAAGTTCTCCCCGTGTGTTTAGAAGGCGCCGCTCCGGCTTCACAGCAAAACAGTTTGGTCTGTGATCTGTTCACTCATCGCCATATGCATATTTCATCCGGCTGCTATTTTTACTCCTCCCTTCATACAGAAAGTACACAGCCAGTACGTAAAGTGGGGGGAAGAAGCACTAGTTGCCCGGTTTTCTGCGGAAACTGGAAAGTGATCTGCTCTTTACTTCCAGTCACAGAAGTCAACAGGCAGTTGTGTGACGAACGGTCGAAAAAGATGATGTCAAAATGATGTCAAATCACATCGTATTCTTATATTTTATGCTACACTTGAAACCTATTATCTACTCATTATTCTCTCCCCATATACAGTCTCTCTCTCTCTCTCTCTCTCTCCAGCATGGGTCTGTCGCCTCCTACTTGCCTTTCACAAAAGGCTTGTCTTTTCTCGTCTTGATTCCCATGTTTGTTTTAAATGAAATATTAAATAGTAATTTGTGCTCGTCTGAGCTCCCGCTCTCGTCACTCGACCTCGCTGCTTGTCCCATGCACGTGTTCGCTCCGACGCTCATACGCATGATGTAAACCACGTCGCGGTGGACAGTTGCTGTAGATCGAAGCAAATTACCGCGAGTGTGTGTGTGTATGAACATGAAGCCGTCCTACTGGATGTGTAATTGGACTCGTGTGTACATGTGAAATAAAGAATAAAAAAAAACACTGCTCGTGGGGCTTTAAGCTCTTTCATGTCTCTGTCTGAAGTCTCACATGCAAAAACATGAATCTTTCAGTGGCTCAGTCAAACTGTCAACACCACAGTTTTACGCAGTGTCAAAAACCAAGAACACTGCACAAACTTCCAGCACTTAGCTCGTCCCACCGTCGCCAAGACAACGGCTACCTCTCGCTATGAATGCAAATCCCTCCAGACCTTTGATTGGCGGGATCCCAATACATCCCAAAGCAGGTCCGATAAGGACGGCATTTTAAAATAAGCCCAAAGCCTCCCTGTTCTGTGCAGGCCCTCGCCACACACAGCAACATGTCACATGTCAGCGAGTATTTGCCACTTCACTGTAGCTGTTTACAGTGTTCGTTCTGGGGGAAACACACACTAATGCACACAAACACTGACAGATGCTGTGGATTTATTTGCGCCCACACATCGTTATGCAAAGTGGGAGTAACAGCTCCTTATAGAGAACCACGTCATATGATGCACATCCACACGTGGAACTAGTGAAGCCAACCTCACTCAGCAATTAGTGGGTTAATATGCCGGCACACTACCCAGCTGAGCCCTGTATGTCCATTCAGTAATATTACTCGGCCCACTCGGGTATCTGGAGCGCCGCACAGTAAAGTTTACTACACAGCGTTTACATAACCTGCGTGAATTGCTCACATAGAAAATAACTGAGCAGCAAATATGGAGCGAGTTCTTAAAATGCCATCCATTACAGCCATATCAACCATCAAAAAGGTCACTAGACAATAAGTGAAATGGAAACGCAGTGTTTCAAAACCAATGACCTGCAAAGGAAATGCCAAGCGCATTCAGTGCGTCGTCATACCACCGGACCCCTTTTCAGTCACTGTTTGAATTCATTTATCAGAAACCAGGACCCGCGGGACAGAAACGCTGCCGGGGACCAGAGAGCTTCGATAAATCTAGTACTGTGTATTTGCAACATGTCTAGTTATGAATTACGTAGCATAAACTGCACCTATGTCTAAACTGCAAAACTACACTCCCTTGACTGGACTTACTTACTGTTAGAAATTAAATCTAAGCGAGATCTTGATATGAACACAGGGAACGGCTGCACTTAAGCAAGATCTCTAATTTCCCCTGTGACTAATACAGGCACATTTTCTCGGTACACACCATAATCACTGGGTATTTAAATCAGTCACCAGTGTTATTATTAAAACTGATTAGATATTTCCCCATTGCAGCCATTCACACGTTCACACGTGACAATTAGAAATGAGCTTCATAGTTCTTCGGAAGCAGCGGCAGGTTTGTTTACGCTGACTCACGCACTTCGCTACAGGTTCGGGTCACGCACACTCACTTACGTTCTCCACTGTCAAGTATTCCTGATTCCTGAAGGGAGCGAATGCAGGAGTCCACTAACTCCAAACCTGTGGTCAACTCGTCTTCAATGTCTTTCTGTCCATCAGCTGTGAAGGAGAAAGAGAATAAGGGTCGTGAAATAGATTTACAGTGGCAGGTAAAGAGAAGTGAATGCCTGCAGTGGTTTAACATGCAGATTAGGACTCAACGCCAAAATCAAGCAATACGACTGAGTGATGAGGCTTGTGTCTCCGCATGTGTGTGTACCTGCAATCATCTATTAAACCACCATGCATCTGTGTTTGTGTTTGTGCCTGTAGATTACAGGACCACAGGTATAAATGTTCCCTGACATACTACAGCACCTTCCCAGTATGTGGATCAGGCGCCACGCGGAGCGGGCGTTGTTTGTGTCGGGGCAATAATTCAAACCTGCCAATCAAGACGCTCCGCAAATACGCTTGGAGCACGAACGTGGCATCTGCCAGAGGTTTTTGCATTCGGACCAGAACCCCATGAGGTTTGTCAGGGTAAAAAACAAATGGGGCTCGAGGAGTCGGTTCATGCAATTGAACGATCGTGCCGTAAATATTACCTTGAGCGTTCCAGCGAAACTGCTCATCGGACGAGCTGCAAAGAAGGAGAGTCTGGTTAATAATGTGAATAAAATAAACAACAGAGTCACATGTCTGACAATTTCCAAAACTAGATAGTTGAAAAAGCTTGGCCACTTCAGAGAAGACCAGGTATTGTTGTAGGTTATAGATCACGCTGCTAAGCTCCACACACCTCCATGTGTGCACACATGGACGAACAGGCAAACCTCGCCATCCGATCGATCGCTGCCCATTGATCGCGCTGACGGGGGGGCTGTGCCACGAGACAAAGCATGAGAAAGAGACAAAGCCGAGCGGAAGGAGCAGGCAGAGGGGCCGAGTTACGGACGCCTATTGAGCCGCCCGCCGTGTAATCAATGCACACACAGAAAGACGAGCTGATACATATACACTGCTTCATCTAAACCATTAGGCCGTCTGGCGTTAAGTGAGTGTGTGTGTGTGTGTGTGCATTTATTAGGGCGTATGAGAATAAGCACATCTGTTTAAGTGTGTCTGTTTGTGTGGCTGGCTCAGATGATCAGTCCTACTTTTAAACCCTGTTTGTGGAGTATCGGTGCCCTGTTAGGTGGCTAAACATGTCTGTTGTGTTCAGCTTCTTTGTCTTGTTGCTCTGCCAAGATGTTTGCTCAGTAGCTAAATACCTGCACCGATCAATAACCTGTAGCCTAAAGTCTCTTGTTGTGAACGTCTTGGTATTTTTGACTTGGTCTGCATGATTTCTGCTCCTCTCGCCTGCAGCGTGCAACTCTGCCTGCTTTTTTTTTTTTCTTCTTGATCTCATTTTTTTAAATTAATTAATTATTATATAACCCTGATGCACCAGTCTAGCATCAGAGAGGGGCTAACCAGTCCGACCAGGTACAATTGACCCAAGCACAAATGCAATTATCCATTATGCATGAATCCACATGAATTATAATAAAACATGTTAAATGCTAGTTTTTTATATTCTCTATAAATTCATCTTGCAACTGCTCACCCACTTACTATAAACTTCACTTGCTAAGCACGCGGCACGTTTCGTTTTGACTTCAGCTAAATTTAATTGTATTTGATTATGCTTTTGTGTGTGAAACAAATGTACTTTGCGAAAATAACTAATTGTAAAAAGGTGAGATAAGAAATAAAGGAAGCAGGGGCCAGTCTCTCCCTGCTGTAAGTTGATGAAGGAATCACATTTTGGAAACTAATTACTAGTAGTACACATTTTCACCACCTGCTTAATATTGCCTTGTTTTCATTCTGGTCTTCTACCTGGAGGTCTTCTGTGTTATCTGGCACCTAAAAGGGCAGCAGCAGATCCCAGAGGTCCTGTAGGTTATGAAGTGGGGCCTTCTTGAATTGGACTTGTTTGTCCAGCACATCCCACAGACGCTTGACTGAGTCGAGCTAACCCGTCAACCTACCATTTCTATGAAAAGGTGGGCGGCTGGATGTGAGGTTTCCCATCAGTGTCACACACTTCCTCCATCAGGCCACATTATGTCTGATAGATGTAAATCATTTACATATATATTTACATTGCACTGCGAATCTATTTTACGCATGTGTCGATAACTTTGCAGCATATCAGGCTTCATGAAAATTGTGTCAGTGTGTCAAAGTGTGGTTGGTCATAGAAAATAAGACACGCGCGTAAGCAGGAGATGAAAAAAAAAACATTATGAGGCACTCGGAGAGATTAATAAGCACATTATTCCACACACTTGCCTTCACTGCATCGAGCGAGATGCATTTTTTACAGCGAGCGTGTGTTGAAGATCAGTTTAAACTCTACTCCACTCTCATCCGACACGCGGCTTGAGCCAACAGACAGCGTCCTCCACCGTCGCCTGGGCCGAGCCCGACAGGAGGGGTGCGCGACGAACGCATTCAAACGGACACACAAGCAAAACAAGGCCATGTTTTAATAGAGCGGGAGCCGTGTGTCGCGCAGTCAACCCGCAGCAGGTAAACGTGTTAATCACGTATGGATGGTGAAGGCGCGAGGCCATCTAGTCAGGAACCCCGGCGGCTATATCCTTCATGAGTCATTAGTCCTCAGCTTGTAAAGCATTGCTCTGAAATAGTTCCACGCTGCCACACAAGGGTCTGCTCAAATCCCCAAGCTGCCTCCCATCACAGATAGCAGCACTTACTGTAAGAACACTCGCCGATGCCGATAAGGTTGTCGGAGTGGATGTGGGGACGCGCACGCACATTCTGCAAGGTAAACCGTTCGGCTGGAAACCCTGCACAAAGTATGCTTCACATTGAAAAACTAAACTCCCCTGTATAAATCCTTTACATGTACCCGTTTGAGTTAGAGAGAAATAAATGACAGGTTGACATGGTGTTCTGGGCTATTTCATTATTGCCAGCACTAAAATAGGAGCCTAATAGACCATAATGCCCTGTTGGTGTTTACTAATGCCTCAGCACTCTAGCACACAGGCACACGGGCCTGGCAGGAGGTTAAAACTGCCCAAATGAGGCAGAGCCTGTTCGCTATCACAGCTTTCACTTTTAAGCTTTGGAGTGAGCCCAGGGATTCGAAGAGGAGGGGACAGAAAGCAGCACAGACACCGACCTCAATACTACCTGTGCATAGAAAATGAAATGATATATAAAGATAAAATAATATAATGATAGGGTTATAGCAGTAAAGATGGATATTCATCCATAATCGTCAAAGGGCAGAGGTCAAGGTCAGCAGCAGCAGTTATCGAAGGCTCACCCTCACACCAGCATTTGTAACGTCAGTTGTCAACACGTTTGCTGTTCATCAGGGTGAAATAAAAGCAGCAGTAAAGCCTTCAAGCCAAACAAGGGAGAAGCTGGTCAATATAAAGCAGCCCAGTCGACCTAATGGGACTATTCATTATGCTATAAACCAGTAATTAGTAGAAGGGAGTTCGATGATTGCATCTCCTCCTAAACACATAATGTATATACCCAGCTGTGGAAACATTTCCTTTAGTGAGAAACTCCTCTTTGGTACAGAACAGAACAGAACTAATACATGTCTTTACTTTCACAAAATGCAGGTATAAACATGAAACCAAAGGGTCGAGTTAATCATTTTCTGGCGATTAAATAATTAACTGAACTTGAGGAAAAAAACATGAATTTAATCGTGTTCATTAGCATTTTAGACATAATCAATTCTGCAAATAGACTGTGCTTTGACTTTAAAATGGCTACCTTCAAAGCACTTCGATGCAGAGTCGAATAATTATTTAACATGTCAGCATTTCAGTTTTAAAGATATGAGAAGACTGACTTTAAAAATCACTAATGATATGCACTGGGAAGTAAGAATACATGTCTATAGTTATCATTATCTCCTCTGAAGTCAAAGTTCTGACCCGGTCGGTTCTGTCTGAATTGCAGGTCAGCACAGAGCCACGCGGGCTGAGAAGGAGCAGATTCTATCAAGGGAGGATGCTGGAGCTCGCTTTGAGGCATGGCTCTGGTTTGAGATCCACTCAATCTTTTTGCAGATCTATCTGTTATATGGGCGCTTGTCTACCCACTGGTGGTTGCCATGACAACGGCGTTGCGCTTTATCATCATCAGCATGACAGTGTCACGGTAATTTGTCAGTCAAGACAGAGTGGGCTTTTATGCTCAGCACAGGGTGTGTGCGTGTGTGTGCGTGTGTGTGCGTGTGTGTGCGTGCGTGCGTGTGTGTGTGTGTGTGTGCGCGCGCATCTTTGTGTTTAGAATGGGCAAAATCAACCAGGAGCATGTCACAACATTGAGCCTGGAAAGCAAAGCGTGTTTTTGTGAAGCGGATGCACGCGTGCCGCGTCTACGTTCGCTGATACGTACGCGGCCCAGCTTCCGCATGTTCTATTCAGAACGCGGGCGCATTGTGCTCACAACAAGGATGAGGACAAACTTTTGTGGACGTGACAGCTGAATGACAGCTCAACAGTGCGGCGGGGAGAGAATTGTCTAGTCAAAGTGTTCACTAAAATAACTTCTAATGCCCGGGTGCTGACAGCTGCTACAAAAACCCCTCTTCCAAAAAAAACAAGAAAACAATGCGGCGTGGTGCAGAAATCAATCGAGATGTTTCAAGCCTGCAGCTTTATTCTCCGCCGTTTATCATGTCTCTTAAGCACCTCGTCCCGTCATGATGTGCAGTCCTCCACAGGTGTGTCTGTGTGATTGTGTAGACTAATATATGTCCTCGGATACTTTAGTCGGTTAGGATTCAGTCACATTCCGTGTTCTCCGAAGCTACAATATCTTTTAAAACAAAACCAGCATTTAACAAAACCATCAGCAGTATTAATTGGAAGACACGCACTGTCAGCTCCATTAAGGCCTCCTTGAGTGAATCATAATCACATGTGACAAAGTGGCCCTAATATTAGCATTTCAATACGCATTTACATATGAACAATAACAGCAGAGGCTGCGAGTACACCGGCCAATTAAAGGCCCGATGATTTATCAGAACACCGCTGGCCCCGACTCAGCGGAATTCAGACGCGAGTCAGGTCCCAGACACCCAATCAAGCGTACGGTCGCAGCCTGTGGCTTTAATACGAAACACAGGCCGTGGAGTTTTCAGCGCAGTTGTAAAAGAGATGTATTTCCACAGAGCATGGATTTCTGTGTGTCTACGTGACGTGATACTAGAGTCACAATAACTCTCCCGCTCTCATTGGCGCGAACCGAGCTCTAGAGGCTTTTTCTTAAAGCAGCTGTGATTTTTATAAAGTGGAAACACTCTACGAGCTTATGCTGAGTTTGTATTTTCTTCCTGTGTTTTCAAAAGTTTGGAGTAAATGTGCCGCCACTTCTCTTTGACACAAATCATTTCATGAAGTGATGGAATGATTCCCAGTGGACACACACACACACACACACACACACACACACACACACACTTACATTTGATGGCACACTTCGCCTTCCATTCATGTCGATGCTGATGAGGAGCATCCAAGTGCATCTGTTTATGTAATCAGACTCTGTATGATTGTCAGCACCTTACTGTCTGTTTCAGCTTCACGAAGTACAATCGTGATGCCGCGCTGCCGCATCAGGCGCCACGCGGCGCCCATAGACACGCGCACTAATGTGACTCACACGCATGCGAACTCGCACTCAAGGGCACTACTGTGATTTCATGGGTGGATAGGACATCTCAGGGCTCTGGGGGCTGAAGCAGTCGACGGTCTAAATCACTCATCCCCCAGAGGATAATCTAACCAATGATTTAGTGGGAGTCACAGAGTCACTCTCAGCAGCTTCCACTCCAGTGGTCGAATATATCTGTGTGTGTGTGTGTGTGTGTGTGTGTGTGTGTGTGTGTGTGTGTGTGTGTGTGTGTGTGTGTGTGTGTGTGTGTGTGTGTGTGTGTGTGTGTGTGTGTGTGTGTTGTAATTGGACTCAAAGAGAGAGACAGTGCGGGGTAAATAACCTGCCCCCCTTTACGTGTTCTCACACACACACATGACAACATGACTCGCCCCAACCGTGGTTAAGCACGATTCACAAACCCTCAATGGGAGGAAGAAAGCGGGAGAGCATGAGTTGAAGGCACTCTGCTAAACTTATAACGGGTCAGGATGGGAAACAGAGGAACTAAAAGCCTCTTCCTTTAGCCTTTTGCACAAGTATATACATTAACAGGAACAGAAGCTTCTGTACTTAAGGCTCGTGGACTTTACAGGTCAGCATTCATTGATTATTCACTCACTCAATATGCAATTTGCTTGGATTTTAAGATGCTGCAAGTGGACACATTGTGCTCCTTTGTTACGGAAATGCCCCGGTTCGGTTCAGTCCATTCCCTCATAGTCAGACAAGCATCTGAAGACAATGTATACTGACCCCCTGCTGGGCCTGTCACTCATCTGCCTCACATGCCTCCCAGCAGCTAATGCTCCACCAAGGGTAACGTGCCCTCTTTGAAGGGATAATGAACCACTTCTATGCTTTGTTACCCGAAACGCATGATGTGTGTTTGTGTGTGTGTGTGTGTGTGTTGTTATAAGATGATGAAGCAATTCAAACAGCCGACATGATGACATACATACAGTATGTGGGAATAAGCGTGTGCATGTGTGCGAGTGATTGATGAGAGCGATGTAATGTGACATGAAGTGGTTCCCCCGCAGCAGAGGTTTTAATTAAGTGGTAGGGGAAGAGTCTCACAATATATCACCATGCCTGGTCTGCAGTCACTTAACAGTTTCCATCTGACACAAACACACAAACAAAGGCCATCTGGATGTAGACGAGGCTGGCGAGCGCGTTCGCTAGCCCTCCGTTCGCCGAGTTGTTCATTCTTACCGTTTTACAGCCTATTGCTAACAGACACCAAATGTGTAAAAGTCAACATTTGCGAAACATCTTGAAACGACGCAACAACAACAACAACAAAAAAAAGATGTTCGCGTTCGATGCGATGACTGGGTGAAATATGAAGCTTGTGAGGGGGAAAATGTGAGTGCGGTGATTGCTTTTTAGTGATTTCCCATTAGCGTTCTTTCCGTTTCTCACGCACACACACACACACACACACACACACACACACACACACACACACACACACACACACACACACACACACACACACACACACACACACCTTCCACCGATTTTGCATTCGTTCCCTTGGAAGGAACACAAACAGATGTTTAAACTGATGCCTCTAAAATGTAACAGCAGGGGACAATATTCCCTCCATTCATCACCTCCTTTACTGTTGGACTGGACCGTTTCATTGCATATGTTTATATTGACGACGTATATTCAGTACATATCTCACTGTCATAGTGACAACACTAACCCGAATCCAAACACCGATAGATCTTGAAGGCAGTCTCCAAATACAATAAATATATACAATATGCTGTAACATGAATGGGCTACAATGATTAATCTGCATGCAGTGGGATTTTCTGGACTATACAGACACTGCTCTCAGCTTCCAGTCATCGATAGACTCCCCCCACCCAGCTCGGCGCCTGACTCAGTGGGCCGCAATGCAAACAAAAATCAATTTGGGAGCATCCAGATCAGGTGATAAAAGTCCCAATAAAAAGTGTAATCAGTGTGTAGTTGCGGCTCCTGGGAAGCCGGTGACCCAGAGGAAATAAACTCGCTACGTTTATTGTGTGATCTAAATCCTCTGCGAAATCTTAGCGGCAGTGTGATGTTTTGTTCTGCTAAGCAGCGCCGTGCGGCGGCGAATGGTCCCGGCGAAGCGCTCGCCCCGCCTTTTATCCCACCGTTTTAACATTTAAAATTTCATTTGTAAT
This sequence comes from Betta splendens, assembly GCF_900634795.4. Taxonomy (NCBI): domain Eukaryota; kingdom Metazoa; phylum Chordata; class Actinopteri; order Anabantiformes; family Osphronemidae; genus Betta; species Betta splendens. Next base: position 15,004,326 of record NC_040884.2, on the reverse strand, counting down.
GTATTCTCTTCCTCATCGCAATGTCAGCGCGTAGTAATGACGGTGTCGGGGACTTCTGCAGAGTGGAGGCGAATGAGCCGAGCTGCGGCCCGGGCGTGACTGACAGCGGAGCAGGCCGACGCCGGCAGGTGACAGGGACGCGACCCATCGGCCGCCTCCTGCGGGCGCCGCTCTCCATTAAACCCTCCCCTCGCACGGCGCGGCGCATTGATCCCCTTAGCCTGGGGCCCCGGCGCCTCCAGAGGACGCGCTCACTCACGGCCAACCCCTCCCCCGCTCGCCCTCTCCCTCTCTCTGAGCGATCCGCCTCCAGCGCCGACGCTTTTAAGGACGCCGGCGGAAGCAGCTCATCTGGAGGCAGCCGTTTGAGTGTTAACGGCCACGTGACGACGTATTAAGATCATTTCTCCGTCTCTCAGCTTGACTCTTCATTTTTCCCTTAAACATTCTTTAATTCGCTTGATCCCTCACCTTCTCTTTTCTCTACTTCCTCTCGCTCACTCCTTCCTCCTTGCGTGGTCTTTATTACATCTCTCTCTCGCTCCATCTAATTTTCCTCTGTCTGTCTCTGCAAGTCTCTGGACATTATCATTAACAGAATTGCCGGCGGTAATGGATGCTTAAGGTATATATTCTGAGAATGTGAGCTTTTATATTAGACAGTGAAAGACTGAAATTGAATAGCTCTTGATGAAACAAATGTGAGACCATCTACTTTGTATTGCATTTGCATTTCCAGCGATTCTGAGAACAATTATAAATCCCAACGTCACCCTCGTTCAGACAAAACCTTTAGAAATAGTATTTTTATTTAATATTCATATTATTCAACCTATTTAATTGCCTCTGCATCCGCTTCTGCCATGAGGACATGGATGTTTCCAGGCTGTCCAACCTTCTGTTCTAATCTTAGATAGATCAGAAACACTTGGAGAGAATTTCATTACATCTGGCACAAATGGACTGATTCGAACATCGACATCGAGTCTGGACGGACGCGGCCGCACTGCGAAGCAACCACGAGGCACCGAGTCTCCCTCTTTAAAGCGCCTCACTTCACCACACGGCGCCTGTTCTAAATTACAGTCGGCATTTTTTTTTGTGACCAGCTTACTTTCATCCTGTTACACGGAGACCCCTTCCACCAAACACCGATCGCACTGTCGCCGCGTACTGTATAGTCCAACGCAGGCAGGCAGGCAGGCAGTCATCCAGCAGACACCGCCAATGCTGCATATTAAAAAGCAGGGTAATAGTCTGTCGGGCCTTTTCCAGCGTGTGGTCAACAACACACCTTGGCATCTCTGTATGGATGAATGCACACGCTGCTTCGCCGTCGGGTACTCCTGTTGAACCGACAGGGAAACAGACGCCGTAATCTCACACAACTGCCTCCGCTGACACGCAGACATTCTTCTTCGGAATAATTATGGAGAGGCAAAGTCAACAGAAGTGCCACAACAGTAACTTCAGAACCCAGTGCGGCACCTTGGGCGACGATAAGGCAGGAGGACATCGCTACTGGAGACACAGACGAGCGAGGCTGCACAAAATGAACAGTGGCCGTCGCGACCAGTCATTTCCACCTGTGATGCAGCATCGTTATCATTTAGAAGAAATATTACAATATAAACATTCAAGTTTGATTAAACTGATGGTTGATAAATTAGTGATACACGTTGCAACAAAAACACAATCAGTCACAAACAAAAAAATAAAATTGCATAGCTATCAGGTGTCCTAGTACTTTATCTAACCTCTGGGGAGACTTTATCTTCTATTTGTTAATAAGCTCATTCCTCCTCTATGTTTCTGTGCCTCTCTTCCCTCCATTCCTCCTTCACACCTACACTGGCTTTCTGGAATCAGTCTCTTTTTCTTTCCGTCTATGTCTCTGTTCTGTCCCTGTGTTTTCCGTCTGAGTTTCTTCCCATCACACACTCTCCCTCTGTCTGCTCCGCTCTCTGTCTGCCTCACTGGCATGGTTTTGTTGGTTCTTATCTATTCTCACCACTATCTAGTGTTGGGGGAAGATAAGCATGCATTTGCATGTTTAATGAAGCAAACACCCCCGACTCCCCTCAGCACGGGTACGCGCGCATGCACACGGCCGCCCCGCCATCGGAGCGAGGACACGCTGGCAACGTGTTCTCAAGCCCCTGCACAAAACTCCAACCATCACACGCTGCACGGCCCCAACACTTTGAAGCTGAAGTATCCTCACAAGGATGGTGTGACTATACACACACACACACACACATATGCAGGCTGCTGCTGTTGGCCCTGAAGGCCTCAGTCTCCTTGTCGCTGACACGGAGTCACCAGCTGCTCCCACAGGAATAAACATGGCCTGAATGACAGGAGAACTTCATAGCAAACAAAGACATGTGAAAAGAAAGTGTTCATATTCAGGTTTATACCGTATTAGTGCTTTACTGAGTATAACGAAGGGTGAATGTCTAATGGGCAATGTTTGGTATTTAGTGCAGACCTTCAAGATGTGAAACAATTAAATTACAGTAATCATGAATTCATCCCTTCACCCGGAGAAGGAGCGTGACCTGGTGACTGACCTCGTGGCTGGTCATCGTTACCCACCTTCCACCTCCCGCTCCACCTCACTGCCAGATCACGTGTCACGCTACCTGCCTGTAGCGGGTATGACTCTGATTGCTTAGGTTCTGCCTCCCTGTTGAGTTAGGTGTCCTCACTGATCAGCTGCCTGACTCCTTCAGCTCTATCTCTGCTGCCCTCACGCTGTTGGGGTAACATCCTTTGAGCTTAATGGTTAAGGTTAAACCTTAACTCAGTCAATGTTTTATTACACGTAGTATCAAAATCAGTCAAACCTGCATTAGCTTTAGGTGCTTTCTGCTCATAGGTGTGAATGTTTGTCTGCTCTGATATGCCAGGCCTGTGATCGAGTGGCAGGAGCTCTACTCGCGGTCGAATGGATGAGATGAATAAGCAGAAACCAGTCTAGGACCTTCATGCAGACAAAGACCCAATATTTGTTATCAATTGATTCATTTTTATTTCTTTGTGTGGCTTTCATCTCCTTCCTTTGCTACAAACGCTTGTGAAAGCGTCCAGATGTTTAATAGCACTGTATAAAGTTTGTTTTTATAGCTGCAGAATAAAGGAGTCATAGATAGAGTCATTTGTTTTTCAATAAGTCTTCTTGGCCCGAATTACCAAAACAGGCTTTATAATGACAACACGCAAGGAGAAAAGGCATCAGAAAAAGTGGCTTTATGCATCTACTCCTTAAAATGGCAAAGTGAAACTCAAGCACAATCAGTCCCATGAACCCTGCTGTGTGTGTTTCTTAACCCAAGTCTGACCTTTAATCCAAAATTAAAGCATTCATCATTCAGATGCATGGATGCAATTTTAGTTGCAGCTACCGTATCTGTAACTAAATGACAATGGGTCTGAACGACTAGCTTAAATATCCCGTATTTACATAGCAGTTGAATCAGCTGCTGACAAACTTCACTTCAAGTGAACAGGAAGTCAAAGGTAGGGTTGCTCATGTGAGAAACAAGGACAGGCGCTGAAATAAGAGTCACAGAGTCATCTAGGAGCCAAGACAGATAGATGTGGAGATGGGGGGGGGTAGACAGACAGTGGGGATGACGAAGTGTGGGAGATGTCACCACCTGCCACCGTTTCTCTCCTCTGGGAAACGCATCATCAGTCATTACGGGTGGGCAGCGTGACTCACGGCGTCGCCATCGCTCACGCGCATGCACACACACACGCACGCACGCAGGCGGCGTATTTTAAGGTGTAATGCAGCAACCTATAATTCGAGTTCCCTCTATGCAGCGTTTTGCTGAGCTTATAAAAACGCCCGCAGCTAATGGTGTGATGGATCCCTCTATTATCACCCAACACAGGGAGACGAGAGTGGGGTATAGTGAGATAAAGGAATGTAATTGGATAGTATTTTAGCCGTGGCAAAAACAGGAAGGCGGGCAGGTACAGAGGGAGAGCAGCTGTAAAATGATAACTGGATGATGAAGTCTAAAAGCTGTCTAACCGTGATGGACCTGTCCAACGAATTAAATCCGACAGGACAGAAATCGGCTCGGGGTGTGATGCGCGTCTGCAAATATATTTTTCTCTCACATGACGCAATAAGACGTGCAAGAAGTCTGTACAGTACATTCAGGCGCAAGATCAGGAGATCAATCAAGATAATAAGAGGATGAAGGAAGGAGCAGCCACTGTGGTCCTAGCGTGATGTCAAGGAGGTTTTAAAAGCAAGACAAGAAGATTAGAGAAGAAAGCGAAGGAACGGAAAACGGGGGGAAATTGGACGTGTGAACGTGTGGTGTGAACGTCTGCTCCGCTGAGCGTTGGCCTCCTGAGGAACGTCCCGGGCTCAGGGTGAGGACATGTGTCGCTATGAGTGTGTGTACAGTATGTACGCGTGGTACAAAGAGTGGAGCCGGTCCCCGCTGGTGTGGAACTAAATGTCACAGCTTGATTATTATAAATAGGCCTATACGGGCTCCAGCACTGGGCAGCAGCACACAGCTGGGCGAAACATGAGTGCGTGTGCGGTGACTCATGGCTTTTGTTCCCTCGCTCTGCCTCCTTCCTGATATCTGTCCACACACACACACACGCACGCACACACACGCACGCTGGAACCTCTTAGCACCACCAACATTGAACATGTCATGCCGAGAATGTCCACTAAAAGATGCCGTCCACTAAAATGTCTTTCACACAGGCCCGGACACTCTGGGCTTACGGTGCCTCTCTAGCCTCCCCGGAGGGTTTCAGAGTCAGAGCAGCACCGTAAGAAAAGTGTCACCGCCTCAGGACATGAACTTTAAACCTCACTCTCCCTGCCTTATTCACTCCCAGTCTTTTTACCACATGTAGACATGCATGTTCTCACACCCACACACAGCCATTCTGATAGTAGCAAAGTCACCTGACGCACCTCAACACCTCTCCAGTAAGATTTTGGTCCAAATGATGTCGGTCGTGAAGAAAACTTTGTAAAGTAATGCAGTTTTGGCTTTTTTCCCATCCTCAGTTACATACATGAGCCATCAAACGGCAGCAGGAAACATCAGTGAGGCCAGAAGCAGGAACCTTCAACCCACGAGCTTCATAAATGACAGCAGGGTACATGAATAATAAGGCTAAAGAGAATTTCAACACTAGCACATAGTTATTTTCATACACAATCACAGACTCAATCTCTCTGTAGTTGATAGAGCTCTGCTTATTAGCCAGTAAAGCGAAATAGTTTCTGTGAAACGTGTGAATGAAAACGAGGGAGATTAATGCACAAGGGTGGAGGAAGACAAACACGACAGAAAAAGGGAAGCAGTGATGGAGAGCGAGGGGGGAAAAGTTAAAAATAAATCAATGAACCTATTCTGTGGCTGCCACGAGGTAATGAAAACTATTTATTAGCCATCTCTGTCTTCCTCGTCTGGCTCCTCCCTTCTCCCCCTGTCGCTGCTCCCCCCCCCCCCCCCTCCCCTGCTCCCATCACTGATACTCCCATCTCTCTCCGTGAAAAGCTAACAATTCCATTAGGTGCAACCAAACACTCATTTAGAGGTCACACTTGCTTCGCCACACTTCCATCATCTGCATACCAAGTGAGGGGCTGCCTTGGATTCTTGTTATCCGCCGTGACCTTTCTGTTTTAAAATAATAGCCGCTTGCATGCTATCTTTAACGACAGAGATTTGCCAGGGCAGCGTTCAGGGTTTTCCCTCACTGTGAATTTGGGCTTTTTTAAAGTATCCACATTTCCTCCTCTGTCAGATCATATATTCATAAATACTCCAAAATACGAGCCACAAGGCATCGAGTTGGTACAACGTTCGCTTATAGCCAGTGGAATATGACAACAACATAATTTAATTTAGCCAGCGAATCCATAAGCTTACGTGACATCTCATATATGGCCTCGATAATCTACTGCCCCGGGTCGCGATTTGCATAGTGGCCGGCTTAAGTTCGCAGACGGTGCTTTAATGCGGGAATAATGTGTCCCGGAATGCCCAGCGCGTTAACTTCAAGGCAGACCGGAGCCGACGGGCCTTAAACGATCCGAATCTGTCCAATAATTGCTCCTACCTGGCTTTTATCTCGCTAAGCTGCAGAAATACCTGTAAAGACGCCGGTTCTGGCGCCCGCTGATCTCTGAGAAAATCAGGAAGTGCACGTTAGTTTTGTGCACAAATTATGTCAGTGCTCACGAAAACTTATCGTTAGAGTGACACAGAGAACACATTCTAGGACGTAATTTCCATTTGCAGCTTCTGTGGGCACAAATGTAACAAGAACAAACATCCCAGCTGATTGTGGCTTTTACCTGATGTGATGCTTTATTACTCACAGTTTGTTTTTCCCAATGGTATAAAAACTAGCTTCCATGAACTGTAATCATATAAACATCATACATTTAATGGAAAACCCTTAAACAAAAGCACTGAAGGCTTGAGCTGCAGAGACACTCGGGCAGTGAAGACAGCAGGAGCAAATGTTTCCCACTAGCTGCCACTTTCCACTAATGTTAGAAAAATAATAAATTAGTCTCGGCATGGTGTTTGGAGTCTTTGGAGTGTTTGTGTGCTACGGCGTGTTTCGCTCCTGTAAAGTGATGTGTCGCGTGCCAACAGTTCACAGTGTGAACAGATGTTAGTCACTAATGCCTTGGGTTCCTGCGCCGCAGTCAGGTCCCCGAGTCTGAGGAGTCGTCCGTGGAGATGCCTGAATTGCTTTATCGAAGGGGGGGGGGGTGGGACCTGGGGACAAGCGGACGCACAATCACCAGCACGCACTCAAAGCACATGACATTTAAAGGCACAGACACGGGGGACAAACTGCTGGCTACAGCATGAGGTTGCGTTTCTCCTGAGTTCACATTAATCTGGACAGCTTTCTAATAGACCAATGGAGCCACAGTGTGAATGGACGGCAGCCGGAAGACCACAGGCAGAGGGAAAAGACACTGTAATAGAAAACATACTGTAACCTTAAAAAAGTTAAAAGACATCAAACCCAGAATAAAAGATTCCCCTTCCGCCTTTCTTCTTCCTCCACCACATAGTCAGACGCTGCGCTCTAAATTTAGTCGCTGCCTGTCACCGAGACCCTGATGAAGGGGATGAAAATGAGCAGCGATGTCGGAGGCCATGGGAAAGGTGAGCGCCGTCTCTTTGAGGAGCATGACGCTCCCTCTGATCGCTCACTTTCATATCGCAGCCTCTAACATCTATACTTGTGCAAAGTCCCTGTTTAAACCTGCATCAAAAATCCTGTCAATCAAATCGGACAAAAAAAAATTGGACCAAGCACGCGAGGCCTTGGGACTGGAGCTGGCGCGGGGACGGGGCGAGGGCTCGCTGGCGGACAGCGAGCTGTCGGCAGACAAAGGCCCGCTCGAGTCAGCGCTCTACATCTGATGTGATAATCATGCGGTGGCGCAACCGCGAGGCAGCAGATGACGGGCGGTGGACGCGAGCTGGCACCGGCACATGTTCACAGGCATGAAGCAAAAATGACGACTTTCACCCACCAACCAACAACAGCAGCTGCTGGCGATAATATGTCCAGCTTTTTGAATAGGGAACTGAACAATTATTAGATTTTCAGAATATAATTAGACAGATAGATTAAATAGTTAGAATTTTGAGAGTCAAAAACAAATTTAACAATATTAATAATTATTATAATATGTTGTTATCTTCTTAATTGTAGGAACTTTCTGACCCTGGAATTTCCTACGCTGCATATTTTAATAGAACGAGTGAGCAAAACAGACATTTTGACATTTTTCAGGCTATTGTTGTTAAATTGCACCAGTCATCACTGAGGACCAATTAATAACGTCACGCCGTGCAGTTTAACGATCACATATCCCGTTTTTGTCTACACCTGTGAACACAGCATTAGTTGTGTCCACTCACGAAGCCGCTGGAACATCAGCTCCATCGGCAGCAGTGTTTTTCTCCAACCGTGACGATAACATATCAACTTCACTGTCATTACAGAAGCATTAAAAGTAATGTTATTAATACTATAAAGACTTGAACGATAAAAATGTCAAATAAAACTGTAGCTGCTTAATTTACCTCTGGATTATTATATTCTGTGGTACTCACTCATCCATTCGTTGTAAACAGAGTGGACAGATACAGTGACATAAACAAGGAGAGAAGTCAAAACAAAAAAAAAGCCCCATCTCCGGAGCGGCGGGGGGAACGGAGGTTTGTGTACTTATGTCACACGCTGCCTGAGGCTGCGAGAGGGGAGCTGAATTCTTATGAACCTGATCCAGCAAACAGGCACACATGGTTCAAGCCACGCGCACTCACGGCTTCTACCAAGTGCAAGTAATTCATGCAAACTTTCCTTGGACACTTTTCTTGTTGACACACAAAGGCTCCGTCACAGTAAACGAGAAGAAGCACCGTTAAATAGGTGATGAAGTCAAGTTCTGAGCTGCTGGCATCACGTTAATAATTAGCATTCTGGTCACGCGCTGTTCATGTCCCCTCCTCCGTCTTTACTCCGTCTTTATGTTAAGAGCTCTCGTTCTCTCATCGGGAAACTATTTTGGCAGCGGAAAGGTCAGACTTATAATTGAGGATCGTAATGAAGTTTCTGAAGGGTTCCAGGGGTTGTGGCTCATATGGTAATGATTGCTGTAACATGACCATGAAACAGGGCAAAAACACGGCCTGACCCAAGTTTTGTTGCGAAGCGACGTCTACACGAGGAATTTATTGTGTAGTTAATATGCTGGAAAGCGCACAAAGGTGTGCTTGACTGCACAAGACATCAAGACTAATTGTAGACTACACTGGTGCAGATTTTATTCCAGGGGAGAACGATAATTGGATGCGATGTCTTCTATTGGTTGCAGGCCTCCTGTAAACTATACCCTGTGATGCGATTGCTCTGAAAGAGAGACAGCGAAGACGACGCCGGTGCTGGAATGAGGCTTGTGAGACGTCTGTCTGTACGTTTTGTGCCACCGTACACGTAGGGGGAGGAGTGTGTGTTTGTGTGCGTGTCCCAGTGCGTCCAGCCCCACACTGCGGCGAGCGTGCCTCTTTTTCCAGTTAAACCAGTTACCAGTCGAGGTGTAAAACCGCACACAGGCAAACAGTAGCTGGGCGCGGCGCGAGTTACCTGACACCCCCCCACCACCACATACACACCCCACCCCCACACACACCCAGAGCCTAAAACCCAGGGTGCGGGTGATACCTGATGCTGCTCATGCTGCCCGCCTCGGATCCCAGCTTGCATCTCTCCAGCTGCGTGGCGACGATCTGGCGCTCGGCCTCCAGCTCTCGGGTCAGGCGTTCGAACTGCAGCTCCTGGGGGGACACGGAGGGAGAGACGGTGTTGGGTGCAAAGTTTTCAACACACCTTCCGTCATCATGACCCGTCGCCCCCCACTCGATTGGTCACTGGGTGAGAGCGAGGACGGATTATCATAGTAAAAGCATGAATCTATTTTTTTTTTTAATTTACGATTGTAACCTTTTAAAGCCCCCTGACAGAACTGGAACAGCATCTCGATATGAATAGTACGCTCTGGGACTTCTGCCTACTTGTCGTGGGTGAAGTGAAGCACTGTCAGCCGCAGGTCACGGAAACAGCTTAGGGTTTGGAAGACAGCTAAGCGACATCTGAAATGAAGTGTCATCATTAACATGAATGTGATTGACAGGTGAGAGAAGGTGCGAGGCAGATAGACTGAAAGTGTTCTAAATGTGTGAGCTAAACAAAAAAAGAAGCTTCTAATCTTATCCTCTATGCTGCGCGGGAGGGTTTTCACTGGAGTAGTGATGCACTCCAGCTAAATCTGGGTTACGCCGTGTGTATCTGTCTAGAGATGATATTCCTTCATGAGGCATCACTCCCCGATTTCACGCACACACACACACACACACACACACACACACACACACACACACACACACACACACACACACACACACACACACACACACACACACACACACACACACCACCTGATGGATGGTGTCATGCTTTTTTTTCGAGGACACCAGTAATAAAACAGGGAAAAAACGGAAATAACCAGATCCAACCTCCACCATAACTTTACTTCATGCTAATTTAGCTGCTTTAAAAACATCAGAAATACACAAAAGACGTAAATATTAATATGAGGATTTTAAATTTGACAATAGGTACAAATTACCCTTCGCTACAAATGCACACTAAGTACAAAATCCTGTCTAAGGTTATACAACCGGTAAGACGTACACGGCTTTATTATTCTGATGCGCACCTCAGCTGACAGTCATTTTACCATATTCTGTGTCTGCAGATGCTGAACGATGTAAGTGGCTCTATGATAGTTTGACTTCACCTGGAGCTACACAACCAGACCAGATACGTACGTGTGCATGTTACAGTACCATAAGGAACAGCACAATGAACACTGCCTTGTAGTGTGTGTGTGTGTGTGTGTGTGTGTGTGTGTGTGTGCGTGCGTGCATATGCTGGTTTGATTGGTTTTCTCAAAGCCATTTGAAGCTCTGAATGGGTTGATCCCCAGCCGCTATCTCAAGTCTCCAAGCCCAATCCCCTCTCCTCCCCAGCACAACAGAGCACAATGGAAATCACCCCCCCACACGCACACACTCACCCCCTGTCTCTCCCGCACCCCTTTTTCATGCACACTTACAACAACCACTCACTGATAAATTTGCACAGTCTTTTATTCCCACACTCTCTCTCTCTCTCTTCGTTCCACTCACACATATTTACATCCCTGCTTCCCAAAGTCCCGTTTCATCTTCCACACACACACCACATACATATGTAGCACTCAAAGCAGTTCTTTATTGAACCCACAATAGGAAACTAGAGCTAACGAGCTAACGTTTGTAGCACAAGGCGACAAACCAGCCACACTCCAACTTCCTTCCAGTCCCCCCCCCCCCTCCTCCCCCCTCGCCTGCTCCACGCCGAGCCCCTTCCAGGTTTCCATTTGTCTCACTGTGACAAGATAAATCTCATGAACATAAACAACAAAGTAGCAGGTTCAGTCACCTCCATGATTTGCAAAGCGAGGGGACTCTGGGAATTTCAGAAGGGTCTATTAAACTCCCTGAACCCGTAAATTTAAATTACAGCTTTGTTTCCCAGCGACGGGGCTCCGTTCTCAGACCCGCTCCGCGACTTCTGTGCCGACTTTGCTTTGTCACCTTGTTTGCCACAGCTGCAACACTTTTAAATCCCAGTTGTAAAAATGGAAATCCCGGCGCCGTAAGTGTGATAGCTGAAGATATATAATGCCTGGGTGGCGAATACAACGCCACACCTTTTATTCATACAAATCTCCCGGCCTACATATCGGGACGAGCCGCTGCCGGCAAAGACTTTCAAAAGTGCCTTCATGAATTTCCTGAGCGATAGTGCCAGTACTTTTACCGGATGAGTGAGTCTAACTGACCTGTCCAATTACATGCAGCTGTGCATTTAGATTAGTGGAAACAAGCAGTCAGTGAAGAGCCCAACTAAAGCTATCATGACTAATATAATAAGAATCACTGCACACCACTTCTAGACGCCCCCCCTTCAGAAAGCCTTTTGCTTTTCAAAAGCAAAAGAACTTATTTAGTTGAATTAGCCGTTTACATCTGCCCGCTCGGTAACATTTTACTCATTTTAAAAGCCTGAAAATGGAGCGGAGTAAATTCAGCCTGACGCAAACAACATCTACCAAAAGATTGAAAATGAGGCATTAAGTGCTGCGAGTGTAAGTGGGCATGAGAAGAGGAAGAGGCATTTGAACTTAGCATGCTAGAATGGGAAGCGCGTCAGAGAGGTGTGAAGAGTGATAATATTAAAAAGACGCAAAACAGGAAGGTCACCTCAGTGCTACGGCATCTTTATACTTGGACATAAGTATTTGTTGTACTATACAAGCAAGTTGTGTCTCGGCTGGAGGCGGCTTTTCTTCTCTAGCGTACAATGAAAGGTTACCTGAATGCCACTCCTCCAGGAGCCGCTACCATCGCCGCGTCAGCTAAAACAGTCCGATCAAAGCACAGATACTGTGGGGGTTGTCACGTCCATTACTATGATCAAAAACTGAAAGGACTTATTTATTTTACCTTCAAACATGCATGAAGTTCTAGATCCAAAAACTGATGAGGTGTGAGTTTCAGCTGTCCTTCGCCTGTGTGCTTCTATCAAAATGCAGAAGGTGTTGGATTCCACTATGTCGTGGATATGGTGTGTGTGTGTGTGTGTGTGTGTGTGTGTGTGTGTGTGTGTGTGTGTGTGTGTGTGTGTGTGTGTGTGTGTGTGTGTGTGTGCTTCTCTCTCAGGAATGAATAGGAGACCGAAAAGCAAATGTCTCTATGGCAACTGTGCAAACCCATCCACCCCCACCCCGGCATTATAAATTAGGTCCTGACTTCTCCCACACACAGTCTGTAGCTTTTCACACACCTGCGCTGCTCTCACATTGGTGTCTGCGTGCTTCATTCATTAAAGAAAGCAGAACTACAGTTGGACACATCACTCTCATGAAGGTCTATGCAGCAACATACATTGTGTTCATGATTCATCATTAAGCAAATGTTTTTGTGACGTTGCACTGTAGAATACAACAAACTGATTAAAACTGAATTATTGTTGAGTGGTTTTGTTGTGACGTGGTGTGTGTTGTGCCGCTCCCTTGGTTGTTCAATTCAATGTCAAACCAAGTAAACAATCCACCAGCACCTGGAGGAAAGTGGCCTCTCTCCTCCTTGCTTAGCTGCGTGTATCCTTTCATTTGGGAATTAATGTTAATTAGACAGCTACAAAAAAAAACAATGTCACAACTCTGGGGACTCACAGCTGCACCTGGAACAAAAGTAGAGCATTAACAAGTATTTTACGCTACTGTTTGTGCACACGTGGTCTCTTCAGAATAAGAGTTGCTATAAGAGTGCAGGATATAAAAGACCTACCTGTTAGAGTCCGAGGAAAATCACAGAAACCGAATGGTACATTTTATTTTTCATCCGTTAAAAAAAAAACAATGGCAAACTTCAGCGAAGAGCAAAAGGAAAACAATGAAGCACTTGGTTGAAATGGATCCTCCATTAAGAGCCCTCCATAATGTCCCTTCATTATAAAACGTCACATCTCGATAAACAAACAGCATCTATCTCGTTAGCTCCTATTTGGAGGCAATGAAACGCGGCAATAAATAGTGGGCTAACACACTGAGACATAAGAGAGGTGCTGTGCCAGAGCCCATGTGTCACAGCTTTAAATGGGATAAATGGCCGCCATGACTAATTTTATTCCTAACATCAGCATAGTTCTTCCGCCATTTAAGCTAAATTTCTCCACTTGCCACCACAAAGACGCTGTGTGTGTCTAGAGATAAGGCCCAATCATTTTAAAGTGGCCTATGGGCAGCTATTAACAGTGCTGTTCTTGGATGGGAGACAAAGGGCTATCAAATAGAGCTATGACCTTCTAGTCGAGAAGTAACTCTCCTCTGCTCTTTCAGACTCACGCCGCTCTTCCTCAATCAGCCGAGAGGAATGAAAAAGGATGAGATGAGTGGAATGAGTGAGGGAAGGAGAAGTGTGGTGAAGGGAGCTGCAAAAAAGGTCACTCTCCTCTCTCCCGTCACTCCGGCGCGTATTAAGATTCCTCGCACAGCCCCTCCTGTTCATGCTTTGTGAACTCACAGCCGCGGTTCGCGTACTGTAGGTATGGGTCAAATTTAGCTACAACCCGTCTGTGCCTCCCCCTCCCCCTCCCGCTCCCTCGCTTGTCTCGTCTGTCACTTTAACAAGTGCGAAAAGTCAACTGCGAGGCGGGAGCAGGAGTGGGAGGAGAAAGACTCGGATGTCTCTGTTGATGGGAGTCACATGAGACGACGGCCTGGGGAGGGACACCTGATCCACTCCCACTGTCCAAGACGAAACGGACTGCTCAACTTCAAGAAATGACAAAGTCGAACTCGTGGTGAACAATAATTCATATTTAGGATTATAAACACGTTTGTGTTTATAACATTATACGCTATCAGTGCACGGTGTAGGTTCCACATGTAGAAAGAGGACCAGCAAAGAATAGGTGTGTGTGTGTGTGTGTGTGTGTGTGTGTGTGTGTGTGTGTGTGTGTGTGTGTGTGTGTGTGTGTGTGTGTGTGTGTGTGTGTGCGCACGCGCACGCAGGTGCTGTCGCCATCTGCCAAAAACGGGTGATACTAGACAGAGAAATATTACACAGCTCGGTCTGGCTTCATTCTGCATTAACTTTGCTCATTAACACCCATCTTTCTCCACAACACATGATTCATTATCGCATTACACCAGGGAGCCCTTCCCATCACATGACGCCTGGCCTTTTCGGCATCACTCTGCCTCTGACTAAATTTAATTTACATTAGCAGCAATACCTGGAGGGGTGTTATTTAATGTGATTATGGGTGGGACAACACATCAGCACTGATAAATAACAATGGAGCACAGCTATGGCTTGTAATAACTTGAGGGGGAATAATAAGAATGTTTGCTCACAGAAGTTCCCAACAGTTTGGTTTTGGAGCCAGTACTGGTGGTGTGTTTACTGAGCAGGCAGACAGTGTTTTTACAGCATAAGTAATGATTCTAGATACTCGATGATGTCATTCATCATCACCAGAGACTTCCCTGAAGCGATGAAAGTCTGCAGAAAACCTGCTAATCATCTCGCGTTCGGCCTCTAAACTGGGAATATTTTTAGTTCCACTCAGATCTCGGGAGCAAAGTGCGTCGCCGAGTAGGTTTTTTTTGTTTGTTTGTTTTTATAAACACGAGCCCAAGATTAAAAATACCCCTGTTCCAGGCTGAGGCACGTTTGCAAAAACAGCTTCAAAGAGTCACATCATAGAACAGCTGAAAATAAGCTATTCATGAGGTTGGGCCCAGCCTAATGGTTAGTCACTGGATGAGGAACTGCGTATTCATAATAAGTACAAATGCCGACCACAGGAGCTGCGTTTGGATGTCGGATTCTAATGGTGAAGCTGCTCAAACCTGAGACGTGTGAGTGACAACAGCTGGCCCATAACAATTGTCTTTGCGTTATACATATTCAACACAACAGCACTCTGACAGATCTCTTCCTCATTAAATTATTTAGGGACTCAATCATCTCTCTGTAAGTCTCCAATTTCACTCTCTCTCTCCCTTTTTTCCTGTTGCAGTGTGTCTGACTCTCTTTTTTATTGTGTGTTTGTGATTTGGGGACACACGCACGCACGCACGCACACACACACACACATAGAGTTATCTGTGTCCTAATTGTTTTTTAGCATATTTGGTCTCTGAACATTCCTTAACATCAGGACAAAGTACAGTAGCAAAGAACACACATTTAAGGAAAAGAAGCAGGCAAAGCTGCAGAGAAACAGAAATACTATGTCAAAAACTTTGCAGTTGAGACATTTTACCCATCTGTGTGAAGGGTAAAAAAAACATTTATGACGTACTTACAGGCAAATGAATTGAAAGCTGGCAACGAGTAAAACAGACGAAATGAAGATTAAACCAGAACTAAAAATAACTGCACGGTTGTGTTTCCTTGAGTCTGAGGATTTCATCACATCCAATTATCATTCCATCACCAACAATGCAGCTGACTAACAGTAACTGCACGTGTGGACAGGCAATTAGTTCAAACGGGACATGTTCGTATCGCTTTGCCAGGCTCGCATTCACATTAAGAACCTACTGTGCTACTCCAAGCTGGTTGTGACCGACAGCTCGGCTTCGCAGCCGCCGACCTCGGAGCACGGGTGTCGCCTCCTGTCCAGCACAACACTGGAACTGCCAGGGAGCGGCGATATCGTGACTGACTGGTGCATGAGGTCGATGGAAAACAGCAAATAATACTAATGTGTGTTGAACAGGTCTGGAGCTGAGCTTTGAAGGCAGTCAGAGGTGAAGATGGGGCCATTCATGCTTTTATTTGAACTGAAAGTTAGGAAGTGGCTACTAAGTGATGTGTGATATAGAACACGACACCAGACGAAACTTAGTAAACCCCTTTATAAACAGAGGTGTAGACGTGAACAACATCTACATTACGTGTACAGTATGTAAAGGAAGTCACTACAGTTACAGTTACTTACAGTTAAAAGCTTGTTCCTTGTATTTCAGCTGTAGGTGTCCTGTATTTACCAACACGTGATAAGTACCCATTTAACTAATAGAATATTTAAAGTATCTGAGGAAACACTTTGTAACTATGGGACTATAAAGAGTAGGCTTACTCAAACGTCTTTTAATAGTTCCTTAAAATCCTCACTGGAGCTGCAGCCTTGGTTAACGCCACCTGCTTAAGATACTTGTATTTCTCCCATCTCCTGAGTGTGTGTGTGTGTGTGTGTGTGTGTGTGTGTGTGTGTGTGTGTGTGTGTGTGTGTGTGTGTGTGTGTGTGTGTGTTCACTGGCGCATGTTTGATTGAATGTGTGTGTGTGTGTGTGTGTGTGTGTGTGTGTGTGTGTGTGTGTGTGTGTGTGTGTGTGTGTGTGTGTGTGTGTGTGTGTGTGTGTGCTCACTGGCGCATGTTTGATTGAATGTGTGTGTGGACCCGTTGATGAGGGGCTGCAGTGATTAACTCCTCCGTGATTGACTGTCTGCGGTAACTAACTTGTTGGTGTTCACAAGCCGAATGCAAACTTCTCTTTGTCTCTGAGCAAGGACTTCACAGCATTTACCTTGTGATGTACTGTGTAATTAGTGTACATTATATATAGAGGGCTACTCACTATACTGTAAATACATTTACGATGACTAGTCCATTAAAGCACTGTGCAACATCTTACATATGCACAAACGTGTGATAATTACAGTGATGGAACCAAGCAGTAAATATGAGGCATGAGGCCACATTGAAAACACTGGCAGACTGAAGAATGTCACCAGCATCACAAGAACCACACTTCATAGTAACTTCATAATCTGATGTACTGCAACGTGACTCCCAAGGAAGAAAATCAATATTTTTTTTTTTATAAATCTTCTCCAGAATAAGACAAAGTAAGTAGTTGATCCCTATTCAGACCCAAAACCAAATTGAAAAAGCACTTTCTAAACGCTACTTGATCCAACTCTTACAAGATACTTGATACAAGTGGTAAGAAACACTAAATATAAAGACTATAAAATAAAGAGCCAATCATCCACCATTTGAGGCCAGTCGATGTGAATTAAATGCTGCATCAGGTCATCTGCTTTATCCTGAGCCAATATAGAAAAGAGAAAACCAGGGCCAGGCTTTCAAATGACTGGATAAATATTGTGAGAATATAGACGTTTAGAATGGATGCATTTGTAATGGTCCTATTAGACTACAGACAACAGACAGTCTTTTTTTCCCACCATGTGAAAAACTAAATTATTCAACACAATCCACAAAGATGGAGCTAAATCTCTGCTCCCAAATAATCCACAAACAACAGCTGTGCTGATATTTGTGACCGCATACCGCCGCTAGATGTTTTTTTAATCTGGCCAAATTAGGTTTAAAACATTTTCTCCCCGTGCGCAAGGTCGCACACGCGTGTAAGTGTTAGCTGCTGGCTCGATAGCAGCGTGAGAGACAATGCGGCTGGGTTCACGCTCAGTGAGTCTGGGTCTGACCACAGACAAAATGTCACTTGGAAAATGTCACTGCCTAAATGCCACCGCAGCTCAGTGTGCGTGTGTGTGTGTGTGTGTGTGTGTGTGTGTGTGTGTGTGTGTGTGTGTGTGTGTGTGTGTGTGTGTATCATACCTTCATAAAATACCCAGTAAGCAGATGTGCACAAGGTACCTACAAACTTTAAGTCTTATCACACACACCCAATTTAACCATGATGCACAGGGTAATAACGAAAACGAAACTGCTCTCTGTGCCCACTAGAACTGCTTAACCAAACACAGTTATCTTTGTGGAAGAATAGAAACAAAAAATGAGAATACTGATACAAGGCATCCGCACATACCGCACTGGGATGGGAGAAAAGCGAGGTCCACAGCCTCGTAGGTTCTACTATCATCGCTCGGTTGCAGGAGGTTCAGCTTGGAGCTGTCAGGAGAATGCAAATGGCCTTTCTCTGTTGTCTGTTAGTTTTTGCATCACATATGAATCTGCTGTGTATGTTGGCAAAGAGACACAACATCTGGCTCCAGCTGAGGTCGTCCTGAGTTCACGTTCTGCACGTTTTGGCATGCATGTGATGCTTTTAATTTGTTACTCATCCTTTTCCAGATTGTTTTGATAGGATTTTTAGGACCCCATGAGCAGCAAATTAGTGACTGATAGCTCCAACACGTGAAAACAAGAACATACTGAAAATGTTTCAGTGCCGAAAATTGATATTTTGTTATTCAAGAGGTACATGTTATGCACTCAGCTAAGGGGTGGTGGTGGAAACAGCGCTTGTGATAAGAAAGCTGCAATTTTTGAGCGCAGACCAGAGGAAGTCGAGGCGGGTAAAACGAACGCGTAAACACACTCAACACGCACTGGCAGTGTGCCCTTGAGCAGGGCACCCGCTCTCTCCTGGCTCTGGTGAAGCAGCTCGGCTGTATAAACGATAGCAGCAGACAGCTGAGCAGCTGCCAGGTGAGACTGTGTGCAAGGGCATGAATATGAAGCAGGGCGATTCTGAAAAAGAGCAAGCGTGGTCAGCAAAACCCTTCCATGAACAATGGATTTAAAAAAAAGAAAGAAAACACGCACGCTTATTTACACAGTAAGTGTCTTCCCTGCATTCCTTGTCAGCTCTTTCCCCTCATGTCCTCTGTCTCTACCACCGGAGGTGACAGGGGGCTCCAGAGGGCCCCCAAAGGTCGTCCATCCACTGGCAATCACAAACACTTGTGTTGATAGATTAGCTCGTGCGAGTACACGGAAAACCTCTGCACGCCTGCACGGACGCAGGCTGACTTATGCAGACACAGACTCCAACAATGCTCACCCAAAGCTCCAAGAAGAAAAACTAAATTCAGCAAAGCCTATATACAGAGTAATTATAAAGCCTAGCAAAACTTAAAGCAGTCTGAAGTTGGTGTCAGGCTAAAGTGGAGCTGGACCTAATAAGCCTGAAAGCCTGTATACATAAACAATGGAAAATAGACTCAACAACAGTCCACGTATCAGCACACAGTTCGACAATTTGAAAAGGAAGTAGATGCCGTGTACGATCCTGATGCCCATGCGTGTGCATGTACAGCACAACACGTGAGAATGAATGTGTACGTGTGCAGACGTGACGCGCTATGGAAGTCTCCGAGCCTAAACCGCAGCGACGAGCGTGGAAATGATAGAAATCGCAGTTAGGCCCATCGGCACAGTTTAGTTGGATGGGTAAAAGGCTTAACGAGCTTCTCTGCCAGCTCCTTTTCTTCAGAGTTCATTCACACCCTCAGAATAAATCCTTCACCATTGCAAAACAACAAAAGTGCGCGGCCCGCTCAGAGTGAAGTGCATCAGAGCAGACGCGGAGTCACACGCAAATGGAGGTGCTCGGTGTAAAATGCGTCCTCGTATCCTGATGCTACCGGAGGTGGAGATGGGGTACAGTAGCAGGCGCGAGGACCTGAATGGCTCGAGCGTCGACAAAAGTGTCACTCAGTTTTAACTGTTGTCGCATGATTTTGACACACGGTTTATGTAAATTGCAGTTTGAGTCACATTTTAACACATTTCACATTAGACTCAGGCCTCACCTCAAGCTGTTAAAAAAGTGACGCATAATTAGCATATGCTCTGAATAACTGCATATGTAAAATAAAAACACCTTGAAATCTGAGTCACTTGCAAGCAGACAACTCAATGAATAGAAGCTGGACCCTAAGATGCAGCAATTTAAGACTATAAGAACACAACACTGAATGGATGCTACTTAATGACCAATGGTTTTGATTATGTTACTTTAATCTTTATAACAAACAACTTGAACAGCATGAACACGTGAAGATGCTCAGACATGGCATCTCCCCTCCTCTTTGTATACAATGGGTTTAAATCATGTGGGTACAAGCTGACCTGTTTCTGCATGTATGTACATTACATAATGATACTATGCATGTCAACACTTTTGATGAACTAATTTATTCATGTTGCTGCTGTACAACGTACCCTACATGAATTACTGCATTAAATATTCATAGTAACATTATTTAAACCTGTAATCTCAGTGAAGCCGCTACTGTAAACGGGCTAGTGAAAATCAACTGTCCAGGTGTGTAATAACCAGGTAATGATGATATTCATTGATATTTAGACGCTTCCAAGTACAGTGACTACATGTACAATGGCTTGTAAAGCCAGTTTTACTTCAATATAGTTCAATATATTTCAAAAAGATGCTTCAATAAGAGAAAGCTAAATGATTGGAAGGCTAATCCTCAGGCTACAACTAAGCAAACATAGGCCAGGCTCAACAGAAGTGCTGCGAAGAGCAAATTGTGCTTGATTCTCCCACATCCTTCCCATTTTCGCCAGGCTTATAAAAAATGTAGTTAATAGAGCTTTAAGTAAATTATACTGTAGCATAACTTTATGATCCACAAAAGGCCAAGTCTGACAACTGCATTCGGCACCTTCATCTTTTTTATTGAATTTCCACATTCGATTATTTGAAAAAGCCGTGGTTACCGCAGGCCCCTTTCAGCGTTTCCCGGAGAGCTCGGATGCATCGTTTGTCACGAGCGCTGTCCGTGGTGCTGATTATCGGGACTGCCGGGAATGCACAAATGTAGGAAAGCATTGCATTCAGCAGCTTTTCTTCTGTTTATTGCTCTTAATCAGCAATACTTGGATATTTCTTTTCTTTATTTTAGTCACCTCTGAAGCTGCAGCGCTGCCCTGAATTGAATTTAACTGATTGGTTAATTAGAGCAAGAGTCACTAATATACAGCTTGTGTAACAAAAAGAAGAATGTGCCTTGAGCGACTTAACAACTATACAATTTTCCAGTTTGACAGAGTGAATGTTGAAAGGTGTGCAGTGACTCACGTTTTCGGGATGA
The DNA here is from genome assembly GCF_900634795.4 of Betta splendens. Classification (NCBI taxonomy): domain Eukaryota; kingdom Metazoa; phylum Chordata; class Actinopteri; order Anabantiformes; family Osphronemidae; genus Betta; species Betta splendens. The sequence goes on along the minus strand of NC_040884.2, from coordinate 14,983,276 downwards.
CTATTTCTGTTTATCTCTGCCCTATTTCTCCTCTTTTGATGTAAAAACTATGATCAAGGTAGGTGACAGAGTACGCTGAAGAACAGCCTCTTAGGTTTGCACACTATCACAAAGACAAGCTGGCACAGAACCACAAGGAAAGCCTTCTGTTTAAGACAAGCACCCCCAAAAAGACGCTCACACTCATGGCTCCCTATACAGTAAATTTGTTGACTGGATCTCTGGCCTTTGAGTGGATCGTCTCATTTGTGGCTTGTGTACACAAACAGAGATGTAATCTCCCAAGGCAAACAGAGAGCTGGCGACTTCGATGCTAATTGGCAACAGAGAGGCTGACACTGAGTGGAAGAAGAACAGTGTAGCCATGTCATCTCATTAGAACGGGAGAAAGTAGGGAGAAGAGAGAGGAAGAAAGAGAAAAGAAAGAGTAGAGAAGACGGCAGGGCTGAACAAGCACAGAGAGAGGCAAAGAGGTGGGAGAGGGGAGACTAAAAGAAATCTACATGCAAATGAAAGTCATGCAAACAATCACAAACGTATAAACACGTGCATGCATATGCATAGAAGCTGTGTGTGTGAATACATAATTAATCTGTAAATCAACGAGAGCTTCATTTTCATGTGATTGAGTCAATCAGAGTACGCAACACAACTGGAATGTGTTGCTCCTGCACACTGTACCAACGCAGAGCGGTTCACCGCATACACACACACACTGCGTGAACATCTGTCTTGGTTCTCAGGCTCCTGCACACGCTGCAGGATGGTGTATCGCACCATGTGCCGTATGAGTCTGTATTTACAGTTGTGTGCAAGTGTCAAAGTCGCCCAAGGGCCAATTTCTTTTATGTGATGAGATTTGAGAAGTGGCCTCTGATGAGTAGATGGCTGAACTTTGCTGCAGTGTGAGTCTACAGTGTATTATGGTGTACATCTGGGCGTGTGTGTGTGTGCGCGCGTGTGTGTGTGGTTGTTAACCGTCATATTTTCTATCTTTTCACCAATGCATCATTAGGTAGAAACATGGCTCCCGGCCTCCCTCTGAGCAAGATGAAGGCTAGGGGAGACTGACAGCGGGAGGAAAGGAGGACGACAGAGAGCAAAGGACGGAAAAAAATGAGAGTAGAGGGGAGGAATAGCTGCAATGGATGCCAGCGGGGGGTTTATGCAAGAAAGAAAGACACAAACAAAGGAGTTATAGCCAAGGAAGTAAAAAGGCAAAGTGAGGAAGTAAAGAATTAAACGGTGGTGGAGGGAAAAAGGCTAAACTATGGGTTTCATGTTTGATTCAAATCTCCCATTGCTTCAATTTGTGGCTTGTCTTCTTATACAGTACAAGTGCTTCCTCCCTGGCTAGAGGTGACACTTTCCAAACTGCAGCACGCAGTTCGATACACTGAATAAACAGGCAGAGCAAATGTTTCAGTGTGTATGCGTGCGCATGTCACTGCTGCAGAGCTGATATTTAAATGTATCCCATTTTCATATTCCACGACACAAATAAGCCGTGTTCTGACTTTTCGAGTTTTTTACACACACACACACACACACACACACACACACACACACACACACACACACACACATACACACCCTGCAGATACAAATAAATACAGTCTGTGTGTGTGTGCTTCCAGTAAATGCACCATATACTGTATGTGTTCATGCGTGTTCCTCCGCATGTGTAGCAGCCTTTTGTGATGCTGTCGCCCGCTGACAGAGCTGTTCGTGGTGGAGGTTACCCACAGTGCAATGTTCTGTCAGTAGTCACGGGGGTGTTGATGAGTCACTGTCATCGCTTTGATGCACAGCGTCACGTTGCCTTTGTCTTTCTATTACTGTGTGAAAGTGAATGACGGATAAACAACTACAGGGAAACAAAGAGAGAAGAAAGAAAAAAAAAAAACGGAACACAAAAGTACTATAAAAATCCCGTCCTGATCCACCGGGGGTTAAACTGGGCTGCAGCCCACCAGGGTTGATCTCCAGCAGGGTGCGATGTGGCTGTCAGGAGCCGTCAGCACCATCTGCGTGAGCGTCAAGGCCCCGGCGACGGGTTCCGTCTCAAGCGTTGCAGATTTCACTCGCTCGCTAACAAACACATGTAAATGTTTTGTGTCCTTTCTCCAACTTCATTAAACAGGCACACATCCCCAAATTGGAAGAAACTGTAGAACGTTAGTGAACGCAGCCCAGCAGCAACTTCATTCGATGTTTAAATCGCGTGGATTTACAGTAGATTTATTAACCTAAATGTCGTTTCTGCACAGTAAGCAGGTTATCTGCAGCAGGATCATGCTAAGCTCCAGCTACATCAAAGCTGTCCCCAGATTTTTTTGTTATCAGCAAAAGTCCAACGATCATTTCCTTTGGGAAAACACACTATTCTTTTCTGATGCATCAGATTATATTATAAGAGAGCATTTATATTTGCAGTAGTGCTACTGTACAACTACTTCTGCATCCATTAAGCAGATCAACAAGTAAACCAACACAAAGCAACAGATAGTAGAAAATATAATGACGACACAAGTTTTATTTTGAACTTCTGAGATGATTTGAGAGATGAAGAGGACTGAAAATGATGGGGAGATGGATGAAGGGAGAGAGTCGGAGGAGTGCAGCATACTCTATAAAGAATGTCTCATTCAGATGCAGTTTGTCCCTTAGATTTGTCATCTGACACCAGGCCTCACACTCAGCACTTTTAGCAGGAAGGGTGCTGCTAAGTGGTTCTCCCCCCCGAGAGGCGGTGGGAGACAGCGACAGCAACCGGCATTCTGCACAGAAACGCAGGTTAACTAGGTGTTAAACGATGAACAAAAGTTTCAGGATGAGTCGTTCGGAAAGGACGTCGAAATGTTCGTGTAGGACTTTATGGAATCAGACGTTATGTCTGTAGCGGCGCATTTACTGCTTTGTACAAGCACCGAAAATATAATGTCATTTGAAACCGAAAATGTCATTTGTCAACGTTTTAGCAAAGTCTGCTCAGGGAAGCGAAAAGAGAGAGAGGTCAAACACAGCGAAACAGAAAGGAGAGAGGCGAAGCAGAGCCACGATCAGGTGTATCAGCTGTAGTGGAACAAGCAGCCATCACAGTCCACCTGTGCTCAGTGTACAATGGAATCCTGTTTATATGAAAAAATGAAAAACATTTGATGAGACCAGGAACAGCTGGGGCAAAATATGGTGTCAGGAATACCATACAGCTTAAGCAACTGATTCATCAGTTCCATCCCTCCCCTCCAGCGAACAGGGAGGAACAGTCTCAGCGTCTGGACTAAGTGTCATCTAATCATTTTACTTTATGACTCCTCATATATCTTGTGACTCGCTGTAGGTGATTATTGTATTGATCACGGCTGTCAAAGCCCACTGGAAAATTACAGCTCGAACACTTCCTCGACCACCTCCTGAGGGGAGGCGAGTTCAAACACCACTCCACTGGGTTCCTTCAGCAGATCGTCTTCCTCCCAGTTCAGAGAAAACGCAATTTCATAAATCGCTTCTAAATTGAAAGGTGCGTATTGATGGGAGTGAGGTAATCCCCCTGTGAGTGCAGACAGGAGTGGGCTTTGGAAATTATTAATAACACAGCAGAATTAAGACGAACGCCTGTGTTTGCAAACAAAAGCAGTGGATGATGCCACAAACTGAACAAAGCCCACCGACAATCAATCAAAACCACAAAAATAAAGTTTGATATGTGAAGGTCTATAATTCACAGTAACTATGAACAGATACTGCACGCTTCTCTCTGGATGTGACCAAACCTATCATATGTCACTCAAAAGAGCTGTCACCACTGATTTGATCTGAAAAAATCTTCAAGTTCCTGTTTGTTTTAGACACGAAAACACACACGCATCTACTAATGGTAGTAATTTAGCAAATCCAGAAGTGTTTTTCTCATTATCCCAGTGGCCCGGCTGTGGTTTCGCCGTGATGGCGCTACAGTTTGCTCGGTGTTGCGTGGGTACGTTTAGATGCACACGATAACGGCGGCCCAGCAATAGTGAGAAAAGCAATAGACTTAATCTGTTAAGGCTAATGCTTCTCCCGTGTTGTGACGATCCCGCTGCCGCACCTCTGCAGCCACTGCAGCGTGAGCCACAGCACAGCCCAGCACCACAGAAACGCAACGCTGTAAATAATTGGAAAATTTGTTCACAGGAGCCTGTAGTTGCTTAGAGATCAACCTTGACCAGTCGTTTGAGCAGAGCCTTGCTTCAACGGGTTGTGAAGGAATAGACGCTCTCAGGCACGTCTGCAAGATGCGTTCGGAGGAGCGGAAAGTGATTAAGGGGTCGTCTGACGCGATTATCTCTCGTTCGGCCCGTCTTCTGGTTTCATGTGGCGTTGGGTGCAAAGAGCCGCCTTTACGGCCTCGATTATCTAATCGAGAGCTGGACAGTAAGCACTCTAGCTCTTAGAGCAAATGGGGTAGGATACTGGAGACGACAGCAGGGGCTGACAGGGCATGAGCGAAACATTCACACTTTCTGTCTCATATATTCATCAACAATCTTTTAAAATCCGACTGTTTGGTCCCAGTTTCTAAAATGGAATCCTTAAAATCTTACTGGAATAGCTTCAGTTCTGCCTCCATTCACTGACACGCCCATGTAGAAACTGATCAGCCCCTCACGCTTACCAAGTCAGAGTTGCCACCTGTTGACATTTTTAACTTTTAACTTTCAGAATTTAATCTGTAGTTGGCCAATAAAATTACGTCAGGTTGACTTGGATAAATATTATTTTGGAAAACTTTTCCCCTTTTACTTCTTTGTCCTGAACTGTATCACTGCATCCCTCACACGTCGTCCCCTCTTCTATCTCCTGTCTTCAGAGTTTCAGTCCTCCCCGAAACACCTTTTTTTCTTTTTGTCACACTTGTTTCACCTTTTCACCAAGTCCTAAACTCTTTCCTCTGGTGTTTCCTTCCTTCTGACCGCCTGTATTTCCTCCTGTCTCTTTATTGATCCTCTTTCTGCAGTTTCACACTTTCAGCCCTCACCAAGCTTATTTTCTTTAGCGTTTGCCTTCTTTCGGCAAGTGCTAAAAATCATTTTGGATGGTTTCCATATTGTTTCTTCATTGCTGAGTGTCCTTTATATTGAGCAACCAATTATAATGTGATGAAATATTGTGGAGCTCCAGATGGTTCCTTCCTGCAGAACAATTCTTGGAAGGTTTATCTTTAAAAAATTGTTTTGGAGAATATCTAGACGTGAACTCATAATAGTGAAGTCATAATATCCCAGAATATAGTATAAAAAAAGGCATATGCGCCATCGTTAATCCACTCAAATGACTGTCAAGGCAAATAAAAAAGCGTGTACTGATTTTAAAAAAAACAAATTTATTTATAACAGTTTTCCTGTTTGTGCGTGACAGTCAGGAAGCTGAGAGAACCCAACAGTACTGAAGGGTAGGCAAAGTAGGGAATGAGGAAAATAGGAAGAGACCAAATCGCTACTACGATGGTAATGATAATGACATGCAGTGGAGAGCTGAACAGAGGTGAGGAAAGGTGAGGTGTTGTTACCACGCTTCTCCCACATCCCCCACTTCAGCTCATTTCAGCATCAAGGCGACTTCTGTCAAGGTGGTCACGCAGTGGGAGTCCTTTTCTGTGTGTGTGTGTGTGTGTGTGTGTGTGTGTGTGTGTGTGTGTGTGTGTGTGTGTGTGTGTGTGTGTGTGTGTGTGTGTGTGTACACATGAGGTCAGGGAAGGCGTCCGCCACATATTGCTCTACTTCCTCAACGTGGCGTAATTGGCTGTTTCAATGACAATGGAAATTCTAGGTTAGAGTTAATTATCAGTGAGCGATCAGTGGCAAACCTCCAATTACAGCTGGTTCATCGTCAGTGTGTGCCATCTCGCTAAAAATCCACTTCATTCTGCAGGATTTGCAAAACAGTAAATAGTGAAAATGCCAGAAAAGTAGCTCCCACCTGTTATTGGGGACTTGTTGTTCCTTGAGAAGAACAAGTTCACATTTTTAAGCTAGTATGTAGGGCAAATGTGAAAGGACACCTGATACGTTACTTCATTGAAACGTGCACTTTATTCCAGTTTTGCCCAGAGTTTTCTGGCTGTGTTTGGACAAAGCTGGCAGCAGGTACAGTATTGTGACTACACAGGCAAACATATTTAAAATGACCCAAAGCAGCAGACGCGGGTGTATTGTATTGTCTGCTTCCTTTACACTGAGCCTTATGCTTCCTTAACATGACGGCAGGAGTTTTGGAGTCTGTCTTCCAGGCCTACTGTCCCCTCATGTGTCATTCTCACTCTCCGCTGTCTATTTCCAGTTGGGTTTCCTACACCCATGACTACTGGCTCCATTGCTATGCCTCTAGTGATCTGCAGCCCGAGTTCTAAATGTTTAATGCAGTGCTGACAGAACCAGTCCCCAGCCATCTATCCAGGAGGGCCAACGCAGGCGGGTGCAGGGTGAATGCTTCACCTTTTAGAGGCAGATTATAGATCCACGCAGACCTTGATCAAGCTCCCAGCTCTAAAAGGTGAAGGAATAAATCTCCAAAGACAGGGAGGTTGTGTTAGCCTTTACAGCCCACACTGCAATGAATGTAAAGGGGCAAAGTTGGTCTGAGCCAAGCCACCCGAGGGAGGGAGAGCAAGCCAACATGGGGAGTTAAAGTGGTAGCACTGAGGAAGGTAGCGAGAGTAGGAGGGGAAAAGCGACGTGGAGATACTGAGAGATAGAAAATAAGAGGCTGAGAAATGTGAAGAATAGGAAAAATGGTACTTGGGAAAAAAAAAACACTCGAAAAAAGAAGACAAATTTGATAAGGTCATCGAAACAAGCACAGAAAAGTTCCAAAAGTAATTCCTAAGCTTCTAGTGAAGTCAAGAGACCCAGAAACTGGGTTAAGCAACACAACTGACAGATGACAGACATGTTACTGGCATCCCACTCAAGCAGGGTCTTACCACAGAGACATGAAACAGATGGAGAGTGACAAAGGGAGGGATGAGAGGTAGAACGGAGAGCGGGCAGAAAAGGTGCCCAGGCTTTAAGACTGTAGTAGGGTGTGCGTAAAAACAGAAGGCAAAAAGACACTGGAAGTGGACACAACTATTAGGAATGGAATTATACAGCAGGGGAAAAGCTGTTAAGATGGGGAGATGACATGAGGCGAAGAAATAAGGAGTGAAGACAGAAAATTAACTGAGAGAGACAGGAAAGCAAATTTTTAGAACAGCTGACATTTATATTTAGGCCGAACGGGGTAGAGCTGCTACCACGGGCTTATCCCGCTGACAATATGACATTTCTACCGCAAAGTGGGAGGAAGAAAGGGGAAAAAATAGCAAATGAGGTTTTCACCCCCTACCACCGCCTAAATATTTGAAAAGCTGGTCCGGAAACACAGCGCAAGACAGTCCTCCAATGACGAACAAGAAGCAAACAGTTAATGCAAAAAACAACGTCAAATCATATGATCTGCCTTCACAAGAAATAATTACAGAGACTTTGAGATAAAATCATTTCTAAGGTAACGACTTGACAGTAAGCAACAACAACAACAACAACAGTGGCAAATGTAAGCAAGTTAATTAGCAATGGTTAGACGATCTCCATTTGCTGCAAAGCAGTAAGGGTGTTGGGGGGAGGTAGGTGATGAGGGTGAGGGGATATGATGCTTTTGAAGCAGCAAAACCTCATTTACAGTATTCCAAAAAGACAAAATCCAACAAGAGGATAAAACACGGGAAAGAATAATGGGAGTGCGCGGTGGCAATGGAGCACTACGGGAATAAAGGATTAAAGGGAACAACAGGAAGACTGAGGGATAGGGAGACGGAGCAATTTGCCTTATTTCCATGACAACTCCAATGACAGAGTCATTCTTCATTAGCCAGTCCCTTTACAGTGTATATGTCAATCCTGGCGGCCAAACAACAGCAGAGGAGTGCGATCATAATTTATCTGTTTAAGATGCCGAGGGGAGAGGGCTGCGGTGCGAAGCGATGCCGTTAGCCGAGCGTTCCCGCTGCGCCACACAGTGCAGTGCGCTGACATATTACACTGGATGTGACTGTGGAGATAACTGAAGTCAAAAATAAACTTCACACAACAGCATATGGAGACGTAATGTTGCATATAGTAGGCTCAGAGCCATGCATCATATGCTGGGGACAGAATGCTGCATAATACATCAAGCATGTGTGCATTTGTTTGCCTCACAAAAACAAGTCTAGCAGCGCATGAGGTATAATCGAGCAATGAACACGACTCCCTTCTACTTCATCTACTGTATGAACTGCTTCTCTTGTACAGTACCAACTTTCATACCCTCAAAACATGGACCAACCACAGACTGGATCACACCATGCGTCGTCTTCCACAGCATCTGTCATCTCAAACCCGGCACAGAAGCCAACAAAGGGTTGTCAGGAGCCCGTTTAACACGACACAGCAAATGAGTGACACTCCAAGCTCCACTCTGCAATTATCACAGAAGCACCCTCACGCTTGGCACTTGACCCCCACCTACTGTATGCCAGTGGCGCACAGTTGTTGAGATCTGCATAGAGCTGCCAGGTGTGACTCTCTGGGCTGAATTCTCTGAAGGGCATGGCCCCCAAAACTGAGTTACAGTCAGGCTGACTGTTATTTGCTGCCTCCTTCCATAGATTAGCGCTAATTTTACCATCTGAACAAGTCAAACATCTGCCTGCAAATACCTGGTAAATATATCCACTGACTGACAGTAAACTCACTTACTACTGATCCACCAGAACTATCCTCCAATATTAGACAGGAGAAGACCACATTTCTAAGGCCTTCTCAGGACATTATGATACATCTAGGCCATACAGTAACAGTCTGAGGGGTCCTGTCCCATAATTAGATGTTCAAAAAGCCTGCACGATCAGCAACCCTGGATAAATAGGGTTAAAACATGCCAGTGAACTGATAAATACTTGGGTATTTCCAGAGCTCTTTGCCTCCCCGTGCCTTTTAATGGCTCCTTCCATCACAGTGTAATCTTTCCATTTTCTCATTTTGAGATCGATAGGATCTCTTGGAGAATGAAAGGCCTGTTTCCTCTCAAATAGGGATAAAGCTTAACCACACGGGGCCGTCTTATGTTTTCTAATCAAGGCAGCCGGACTACAGGACCAGATGAAGTGCCGCAGATTACAAAGCACGAGCGAATCTTTACTTCACTAAAAACAGAACAGGTGTACATGCTTCAGAGATATAAATAGACCGTATATTTCGCGTAGTGCATATAAAAAGGCGGAGTAGAAGAGCCGGTCGGCGGAGATCAGCTTCAGTGAAGTAGTAGCCCACACAAGCTGATGGAAACAATAGAACTTGAAAAGGGAAAATAGTGTGGAGCCTGTACGGGAAAGGTTCCCTTCAAACACTTACTCAGTAGCATCTGCTGTGTCTGCGGTGGTCTTGTGCAATAAGAACAGAGGAGGATAGAGCAACTGGAGGACTAAGCAATAACACTGCTCCGATTCCATCCAACAGGAACGTCTCCCCTGGTGTCTGGCCCCAAAGCTTAGTTTTGGCTGTAAACAAAGGGTCCTGACAGACACATTCAATTAATCAATGCTTTTCTCACACATCGCCGTGCAGTTTTTTCAAGCTTCACTCGTAGCCCCAGGGGGGTATCTCACTCAGACGCTACCACAACACAGGCTTATATCACTTTAGACTTGTTGAACCCTAGAGGGCAACTCGCACTGTACACAGGCACAAAACAACAGGATATCGATTTAGCAAAACATTGACTGGGAGCCAAACTTATTATTCACTACATTAAGTCAGATTAGCTCTTAAAGACCCATCCTGTCATCTGAGAAAGTTATCCAACAAGGCATAACTGTTTAAGGAGTGACATTCAATAAAGACAGCAATATGTACAGTACAGCAATGATCATTAAAGCCTCACCGCGTTATTAGCATTCCTGCACATTAGCCCTTTGGCTACTTTGGCATCAGAATTCAAGATTCTGCTAACAGGTTCATCAGCATGCAGGCAAATGGGAGCCCGAGCTGGATTCGGGGCTCAGGAAGCATTAACATGCAGGTGGTGGTGGTACTGCGAGGTGGGGACGGAGGTGGGCGCAGGCTAAGTGATTAGCATGAAGAGCGTTTGCTGCACATGCAAGATCAGTGCTGGGCCCCGTCCCAGCGTTAAAGGGCTAATGAAACAGAGCTGGGGTGAGGGACTACTGTATAATGTGGGTTTCACAGTCCCACCCGCGCTTAAATCATGTAGATCATCTGTAAACACATTTCTCCACTTTTGTTTTGTGCAGGTGCGGACGGACGGACGGACACACAGTTTCCTTCAATTATATACAAAGTAATCACATCTACGCAGACACGAAAACACACAACATCTCAAGGGGGTTGTGGTACTTTGGCAGTAAGCAGCCTGTTTACGAGTGGATATTCCAAGGTCCCTGTGATTAAAACAGCTCCAAAGTGCTCCTGACACTCCATTACCCAGCATGCCCCGGGTGAGGCAGGATTGTACATATTGATTTCACGCCTCATTAGGCTTCCCGTCTAACAATGCCATTGTTCTTCCTGGTTCTACAGGATTCGGCATCGTTCAGAAATGACTAGGTATAACTTTGGGAGGAGACGGCGGACACATAACAAATGAACACATTAATACTGAATCTGGGCTTGCTGGAGCATCGTCGGCGTAAGCTTGGCTCGCTGCAGACTTCTGACCCAGTTTTCAGTGTTTTCTATTTGCTATAGACAAACTGTGGCTCCCTCCACGGAACAACCTGCCAGTACTAGGAAAATACTTTACATTATTTGCCTTCAGCTCCATTGTACTCCAGGAAAATATCAATACTGCAGGGGCACAGTAGGTATATGAGAGTAACACGAGATAGATTTTTCCATCCCATTGTTTTCGTGCTATTCTTTATTTTTTAACTCAGCTTTTCTGCCTCATTTATTTATGAAAATCAAAGCTGTGCGGCAGCAAACAGGAAACCAATTGTCACTAGCAGGGAGAACAATTTCTCCAAAGTTCTATCATTCTGGATCATTTATCCTCACAACAGTGAGAGTATAAACACAATCAGGGTTTCCCCTATATGCATCCAGTCGCTGCACTCATAATTCAGCAGCAGTGATAGATCAATAATATTTGAGATTAAATGTAACCACTGGGACTTAGGCTTTTACACTGTGCTGCTGAGACTAGAACAAAATGGAAAGGATCCAAATCTGCTGTATGTATAAACACCAACGTTCTAACTAAGAGAAAGTCTTATGTTGATACCAAGTCAGTATAAATATACAAGGGCAGGGTATAATAACAAAACCCAAAACATCTACAGTAAAGTGTTTCATTAAAGTTGAGCAGCATTGTGCAAATGAAAAAGTTGCCATTTTCTTACATCACGCACAAATTTCACACAAATGAATGAGGGAGCCTAATTAGGCACAAGGTTGTCCACATTATTGATGTTTGTAGTGAACACTACTGCAACCTCTGCTAATCCTACACCTCTTTTTATGTGATCAGTATATAAATGAATTGATTTGATTAGTTGTAGTATAATTTTAACATTAATCAGTTTTATTAATGTTGCTGATCTCCCTCATCCACTGGTGTGTGTTGGGTGCTCATGGATGCTGTGCTAGTAGGAATCAAGGCTAGTTATGGTATGGTCCCAACCGGCCTCTTTTTACTTCCTCTTCTTTCTGCCGCACACATATATACTTAGCACACTCTTCGTGTTTGATCTCCTCACTCCTTGCTCTCTCCTTTTGGCTCAAAGGAGTAGCATGTATCCTGCCAGCTGCCAGTTAAAATGATGGTGACAGTACAGTGGGGGTGCTGGCTGGGTGATGTTGACTAAATGGAACATTGCAGCACCACTGGCAGACACAAACTCTCAGCTCATGCACACACACACGCAAACACTCTACACACACACGACAACAGTGCCAAAGAGCACAACAGCCTTCGGGCCAGCTAATAATTCTTCCCCAGCCGCAGCACATTTGAGCCAGGGCGAGGCAGCTGAACACCGCCCGATTCTGCCCCGGTCTCCCACAGATGCTCTCTCGATGAGTAAATGGCGAGAGGACACTTCTACCGTGACATACCTCCCACTCAAGCTTGCGTGGAAAATCATTCTAGTCAACTTGGCAGCTTTTATCTTAGTCTAAACGTCACTGGCATTTGTGAGTGATTTGTGCTGGGAAGGCTGCAGAGCAACAGCGAAAGGCACGGGACGCAGATGCAGCACTGGATGAATGACAGTGGAGGCAACCTCTGGTAAAAAGGCTTCACAGTGTAGTCATGTATCTGTGTGTAAAAAGCATCCATGTGCCCCATTTTCTCCTGCTGAGACTGTTTACTGGCAGCACTGGGCCACGTCGTCCTAACCTAACAGACAAGCATCTCTCAGATTACAGCATGCTCATCCACATGACTTAAACACACACACACACACACACACACACACACACACACACATGCCGCGAGCTGGATGAGCCTTTGCTGTACAAACTGTACAATAAATATGGGTAATTGGTCGAGTCACACATCATGCACACACACACACACACACACACACACACACACACACACACACACACACACACACACACACACACACACACACACACACATACACACACACACACACAGTGTCCAGTATGTTTGCCTACTGGCCAAATAATCTGTTTCGACACCAGCCCAGAGAAAGAGATAAATACTGAAGGACAGCGAGGACAAACACTCACAGTGAAAGATGCACCAAACCCCGTTTCAGTCTAAACACCAATAGCAGAGCTGTTCAAAAGCACAAAGCCTGTAAAGCAAATATTTCTAACAACAGCAAACACACTTTACACTGTCTTTTGCTTAGATACAGATTTTATGATCCACAGGACTCCACGCTTTCAAATAGGACTAATAAATTAAAATGTGTTCCTATTTGTTCATTTGCTATTTCAGGAGACATGACTTTTCATCAGCTGTTCTATTTGATAGTCAAGACTGTGTGGGAGGATTCATTTCATCCTCATCACTCTGAACCAGAGGCAGAGTTAATTTATAAACAGCGGCAAAACAAAGCTGTCAACCCCAGTAATAGACAGGGTATCGATAAAGTGGAGAGGGTGGGAGAAGCAGAGATGGATGATGAGGCAGGGAAGCAGAGAAGTCTATTAAAACACACACACATAGACACGTTTACTTTCAGAGGGAGCTGTAAACAACACACAGACACCTACACAAAACCAATTTCAAAGCAACTTCTCTAAGTGTTGAGGAGTGTCAAAGTGTTGAGGATATGGACAGTCAATAACCAGAGCAGTAGTCAAGCTTAGTGAGATCATATTAGCCGAAAGGAAAGTTTTCAACTCACTCTAAAGGGCCAATAAATTGCACTCAAACCCTGTTGAAGAAAAGGGGTCTAGAGGCTGGAATACATTACCCTCTCGGCTCTGAAAAGGGCCGCACTCCTTTGAAATACGCAAACTGAAAGCCTCCATCGGTGAAACCTTGAGCACTCGAGTGGTTTATGGATATGTTCGCCTCACATGCAAGAAACGGGATGAAAACAGCGTAGTTAAACATGATGCAGGCAAAGCAGCTTTTGTTGCAGATGGGGTTTTAAGGAGACAGCAAAGTACGACATGACGGATGACAGCACAGTGGACCCGATTACAACCCTGGCAATGACCCTGAACGCACCACGTCTAGACGTATAGACATTCACAATACCCAACTGAACTTCCTCAAACACACATATTATCCAGCATGAGTCACCTCAGTGTAGTCTTTTGATTCATACATCATATTAACTCCATCCCTAAATCTCATATTACAGTATAATCATGCGTTCAGAGCCAAAACACACATGTTCACAAACCCTGTGGTTTTGTGATACGCTGTCTGAGCCAGGAATGTTTTAAACCATGCTGTTGTTCTCGCAGAAGGTTTACTCTTTGTGGCACGGTGTGTTCAATGTGATGCGTTATGTCAATAAGATGAAAGTAACTTTCCAACACGTGCAACGGAAGCCTCCTCCAGAAGAACATTATGCTCATGTAGCTGCTCATTAGTCTAAATTACAGTTTTTAGATACAGACCATAATCTATACATGGAGAACGCAAACCAATCTCAGCAGCAGACGATATTGTTACTTTACTGGCAACAGACATGCCCTCCATCGCTCCCCTCACAGTATAGCGTTCCTATGTGTGAAGGCTTCCTAATTAGGGTCGTGGGAGTGCTGGAACCAATTGCAACTGTCACTGGGTGGGAGACAGACACACCATTCACACCTCCAAGCAATTTAGGGCCATCAATTAACCTACTTCTTCTCTCCAGACTGTGGGAAGAAGCCAGAGCCCCAAAGAGAAGGCATGGGGAGAACATGCAAATCCACAGGGAAGCAACCCAGGCACTTCTGCAGATCGCTAGCCCACTGTGCCTCCTTATGGATCGATATGGATTAAATCATATAATCACGCCATAGAGGAAATAAGCAAAAACTATTTAGAAAGAAACTGAGCAGTGCGTTTATTCCAGTGAAATGGAAACACAGTAATAGGTTAAATAGGTCTATGTGGAAACCTCCTGAAGCGAAGTGAAAGATGATGCAATATAATGCAAAGCTTCCTGAGTAAATCAAATGTCTGCAACAGCAGTGCATAAGGCATTAATCCAAACAGTGTAAATGAAAGCAATAACCAGGTGAAAAGCATGTAAGATTGTGGGGATTTAGCATGAAGCTGATTAACGTAATCACGTATTTCACCTGTTTGTTGTTTGTTTTTGTTGACTTAAAACAGGAAATGACTGTAGAGAAGGGAGTGGAGTTCTATGACTATGATGATTCCTCTGCTGTGTTGCAATGATGACTTATTGTCCCCAGAGCATTTTTACAGCTTACTTTCTGTACAGCTTTACTCTCAGATGCCCTTTGGTAAACTTCATGTCCTTTTCATGGTGTTCTGGGTGAAGTGACGTCATGTGAACCTCATGAACTGGCAACTATCTTTATGCAAATTCTGGTGTGGTAGTAGTCTAAACCCCCACAGCAGTCGATGTATGAGTAAAGCAATTGAAAGCTCTAGCTGTGTCTAGTTCTTTATGATGTACGCACACACACACACACCCCTTCACGGCAGTACTTTGTGGGGAGATGTCTTACAGTAGGCGCAATGATGTGCCACGGAGGGAGTGCGCCTGCTGGGTTAGTGGAGCAATATGTCCATGTGCGTGGAACAGCGCGCACTGCACGCACACACGCACACACACACACACGCACGCACACACACACGCTGCTGCAGCCCAACACCTGGACAGAGGCAAGAACATGTGAGAGCTGTTTAAGGAGTAGACCTTTTGTCACATGTTTACATTACACATCCACCACACACCACATGCATGTGCACACACGGAGCGGTATAAATCAAAGTCTGGACAAGAAGCCGACACAGATTTGTATTTAATATTTAACAGCCACTGATAAATGTATTTAAACAGTTTTTTTTATCTGTGCTTTGATGCTGTTGGTGCTTCTTCCGTCTCATCTAGTGACTCTATAGAACCAAGGACATTGCAGAATAAGTGGTAATAACTAACTAAACATTTTTCTTCGCGACTACTGATTCAGGGGAAATGGCCGTGCAATAAACGCACCCTGGCGAGACATGCAGAAACATCATGTCGACAGGACTCGACGCACAATTGAAAAGGACCAGTGCCAGTAATAGATTGTTGTATTCGTTGAATATGTGCTGATTATGTTTTTTTCTTACATCATTTACAGGGATTTTCTGCATGTGGATGGAGCGGTGACCGTGTCTTAAGCTGCTAACCAGGCTGGAGCAAACGGATGAATAACCCACCACGTCGCAGCATACAGCGGTGGTTATTTTTTCACCCCTTAACATATCAATTTTGCATTAGAATGGTGCGAGCCCGTAAAGCTGCACGGATCTGACTGAACCGGGTTTTGCTTCAAAGAAACATTTTGACTGATGGGGAAAAATACATCCCAGCAGTGGGTGCAGCCTTTACCCTCCAGTGTGCGGCTATGTAGAGCTGATTAGGCTTATTGTAACATAAAACTCATGTTGCTCAAAAAACCTGAATGCGGAGGCATTCATGTTGCCTTCTGATGATTGAACAAGGAGCTTTCAGAGCTGTTGCACTGCCCAAGAAAATAAGACTTCAACAATAGCTACATTTCTGTGATGTATTCCCTTTTGGGCAACTTCTGGGAGTTTGCTCTCCCAAAATGGAAAGGGGGGAGGGTATGGGTTCAAATGTGGCCCAGTGCATAGATCTAACTAAACTTGCATGCTTCAGTGACTCAGTAATGTGCGTGCACTGAGAGCTTCTCTGGCGGAGGAAAAATAATCGCAAATGAATGCCATTTGCAAGGGGGGAGAAAAAGCTTAAATTGCCATCAGCACTTGTCCTTCACTGGGTGAGGGTAAATGGAATATTCTGTGGTATTAAATTAAGGACAACTTCAGTCAGTGTACTGTAGATAGGCAAGATGATAAATCCACTGTACGGCGCATTTCGTTTGCTGATGAGCTAACTCCAAATGAAACGGCATTCTATTACACAAGTCCAAGGATAAACACAAATCACTGAACACAATCACTGTGAACTCAAGGTGTTTTTCACAGCAACTCTTGACTCCAAATGCATTTTCATTGTCCAGGATCATTGGCGTTTTGTGCTTTGTTTAATACTTGAATGAATTATAAGATAACGCACCGAGAGCTGATTTATCTGTGCAAATGAACACAGACGTGACACACTCCTCCCTCCGACTTCCTCCCTGTGCTTCCTCCTTCTCTTTAGATTTCATTCCTCATCCCAGCCCAAAAGCCAGCCGCCATCGTGACACAGCCTGTCCTCACGGAACGTTGCAGCTAACTTCCCACACTCCCAGTCGAGTAATTGCTCGATTTTAATGACTTTTTCAATCACGTCTACTTGGCTACAGCTCTCGTGCCTTAATCTCCATCATTTCCATCCATTACACTCTCACGTTCCCCTGGTACCAATCAATCTTCGGGTCCCTTTAAACACTTAAAAGCAGCAGACTGGCTTTTTTCCCCTGAATAACACTGATGACCTTCTGAACCGGACTCATATTCAAGTTGTTGGAGGACTATGAAGAGGGCGAAGGGCGAAGCACACTCGAGGCAAGCGAATGCGAAATGGACCTTTGTTGTCAGAGGTAAAACATAACACAGGTTTGGCACATGTGCAGCACCAACATGTACATGGGAGAGGTCCTACCTGCTCTTTGACAGAGGCGAGGATGGAGGAGGTCGTCTCTGTCTCAGATCTGTCTCCATTGGAGGCTGGCATCACAGGGGGAACCATGGCCCCCTTCTCCTGCTCGGCGGGCTGATCTGGCACCGGCATTGCTAATATACCAGAGCACACACACAAGAAACAAATATATTTTTGATAAATGTTTGCTTTAAAAACTGCATTGGCAATTAAAGTCATTTTAAAAAATACAGTACAATCGTATACTGTAATAGTCAATATTCACCACTAAGCCCAAACTCAGGTGTTGCTTTTTTTAATATTCTGAATTTCAACATGAATAAATGTCAATCAAATCATAGAAAATCTGTCCTTATCATATAGTCTCCCTGAAAATCAAGTGATGAAACACAAACTGCTTTGTCAGTACATTCCTGAGATTTTGGTTCATCCTTTAGTTCCTTATAGTTAAACCTACATTGAAGTGGCTTGAAAGTTTGACTTCGCTTACACACACACACACATACACACACACACACACACACACACACACACACACACACACACACACACACACACACACACACACACACACACACACACGTCTCACCTGTGGCACTGCCTGAATGCCACCACATGAACAGCGGTCCTCGTGGACTTGTTAAAATGTAATACCCCACTTATCATGATTTTAATTACTTTAATCAGGACAGAGAAACGTCACGTGTGACTCTAACTGACGATGCATTTCAACTAAATGAGCCTCCTGCAGTTAATCACTTAAGAAAAGCCTCACGTCTAGGTCTTCGATCTTCATCAAACACCTCACCGACTGTAACAAATTAACACCAGTCATGAATAGATCTGCTTCTTCTTTTTGCTGCACTTCATCATAAGCTCTGGACACACAGAGTGATAATAAATGCATAATTTGATACGAACTGAACCATGTGTAAAAGCGAAAAGAAGCTTTCTGTACAGATCCAGGCTTATTACTGAGGCTAATAATTCTCAATGCTGTCGATGAGCGATTGGCATTAATTGACATTTCATGGTTTAATCAGCATAATCATAAATGCAGACATTCTCTCTGTCTAAATTGTACTGCAGGTCAGTGGTAACCACAGTGCTAGAAATGTCCTTAACCTCATTAGTGTTAGTATGAATAAGTCATTATTCATACTAACCCAAAAAGGAAATTTGCCACAAGACAGGTTAGGTCAATCTGAAATAATAACTGACATCTAAACAGTAGCTGAATATAAATGTCTGTGAAGAAATGGTCTGTGGTAGTTATGGTCAAGAGACACGGCTCATTAAATAATTTCATCTTTTTCATGTAACAAATGTGGCAAAATAGCAGATTGCATTGAGTGTAATTTAGAAACATTAGTGACATTAACTGGAAGTAGTTAAAATCAGCAAAAGTATCTGCACCGTGTTCCAGCCTAGAGAGAGAGAGAGCGATAGAGTGAGAGAGAGCGGTTCTAAGAATCCAGGAAATTGGTCTGAGAAAACCGACCAGAGGGACGAGATTTTGTCAATACGGCAGCTTTGACTCCAGTCAAAGACTAAATAATGAACTGATCGTGAGTGGGAGCTGATGGAGTCTCCTAATTTACAATTCGTTGCTTCGCTTTTAACATTTGATTTACAGATCCATACGTCCTGTAAATTATACGTCCACCCCTGGAACTTCATTCATAGGCTTTCATGGGGATTCGAGCGAAATCCATTGACAACAATGCCACTTAGAGGGATAATCAGACAGATGCTGAGGGTGAGCGAATCATTAATGTAAAGCGTGACACTCGGCTCAAACAAACCGTAAACAAGCCAGTGACGAACTAACAGCCTGCAAATCAGACATGCAGTCAGTCGGCTAACGGGCAGACAGACTGCAGGCCAGACAGGGTGGCGTCGGTAAATAAAAGAGGCCAGAGAAATGGCCTGCAGATGGTTATTTTCACTCTAGCTGACAAACACCACTTCTGCGTCTGGCATCTCCTCTCCTTATTGGAGATGAGTCACCAAAGTCTGGCTCCTGAGCAACCAGAACCCCAGCAAGGGCCGCGTTACACCAGCTGGCCCAGTGCCGCGTCGCTCTTCAATGAGGCATCGGAATAGGCAAAAGAGTGGGCAGAATAATAGCCTCACCTTCTCTGTACAGTCCCGCAGCTGCTTCTTTTTTTTTTTTTTTTAACAGTAAAACCCATTGGCGATGAAGTGGCGCCCTGGCCTGTCATAACATAATGAACCTGCGTGAAGGTGCGCCCATCAATAATTTAATCTGCGGCTTCTTGGCACCAGCTGAGCACCGTGGGTGGATGGGTTTGGTCCCACACCAGACCAAGCACAAAAGCCGTCTGCATCTTAAGAAATCACAGGTAGAAAAAAAAACAGCTCTGGTTCATTTAAAACATGCCAGTGAGTCAATATTTTTATTTTTTATTTTATTATTTTTATTTTTGTTTAATGACACAGATGATGTATTTTAGGGCTCATATAACAACTATATACTCTAATTACGTTATATATGGGGTTATATACTGTACTGTATTACTGTAACACCTACTATGTCGCTGACTGGGCATCTAGTGGTTATCTGCAGTACTACCACATCTCCTACAGCCTATATATAACCTGGTTAGCATGCTATACCTTGTTAGCTTAAACCGTTAGGACTCCGATTCTATATACACGACTTTAACGTGCAGCTAACACAGAAAGCACCCCTGCTAAAGCTCAAACTTTAGCAGGGGTCTGAGTTAAGCTAGTCGGTGCTCCCTACCTTCAGAGGATTAACTACTATTTTCCGTCTTTCCCTGGTTATTTTTCCAATATCCACCATTTTAGATTTGCATACTCTCACGGTAAAAATAAGACCTCTCGCAGGTCTCTAGAGCTTAGTGTTGTCCATGTTTCTTCATTACCAGGTATGGGCGCTATTTTTAAGACACCCCTTCACAATAAGAGTTGGACTCTTCCTGCGATGTTACGTTGAACCAATATGATACAACTTCGTGAAACATCGTTTTAGCCAATTAAATAAAGTTTCCGCCGATATACAGCCGGACATTACCGGTTCCCCTAGCGGACACGGTGGGAACTGCACAATTGCAATTAAAATATTTGTTAATAGTTTTTCTCCTATCATACATAAAAACAGTTCAGAAAACTAGTTCTTAGGTGGTTTCACAAAGGTTTTAATAAAACCTCGCCACATACATTGCTTTCACTGTGTTCACTGATTCATTATAAGAAATGAAAAATGATTATCCAGAAATGAAAAATTATCCAGTCCAAACAAAACCAATGCAATTTCTGGACCTCAGCATGCAACAATATACATCATTTCGAAAGCCATTGTCTGAAAGGCCAGTGATCATGCATAATGAATAGCAAAGAAGAGCAAAATGTGTTATGATTAGTTTCCAGACAGGTGTAATGTTCAGAAAGCACCAAAGTCGGCTGACTGTATATTAGCTTCTGCAGAGATAATGCCAGAACCAGCACATTTGCCGT
Source organism: Betta splendens (assembly GCF_900634795.4). NCBI lineage: Eukaryota > Metazoa > Chordata > Actinopteri > Anabantiformes > Osphronemidae > Betta > Betta splendens. The sequence goes on along the minus strand of NC_040884.2, from coordinate 14,962,461 downwards.
CAAATACCACAGTTCACCACCACTCCAGTATTCTTCTCAGGCTATTGTGAGTCAGCAGGCACAGTTGAATTGCTATTGCATTGATGTGTTACATCCTTCAGAGTACAATGTAATAAGAACCTCAGCTTAGAAGGGGCTTTTGTAACTCTGGGGATGTATTTAATTGCAGCGCATTCTGGCTGGTTGAAGTTGTGTGCGGCGTTGCCATTCAGCTGGGGAGGCGCGATGGCCTGACATTTCATTTGGCTCCGGCCGAGATAAGACATGAAAAGCTCAGACAAAGCCTCCTGTTTTTCACAGTGCGGTGGTGGACCCAGTGTTTAGTCCCAGTTCCTTAGAGGACCAAGAGTAAACAACAGAAGAAAAGCTGCCAACTATAAAAACAACTGCCAATCAGGTTAAAGTTTTACTACTAATAATTTAGAAAAGCACCTTAAAGTTTCTGAGACATTGCAACTAAACACTAAGTGACGATTGTCACTTGCGGTTGTCAATCATTTAGTCCATTATCCACTCACTGCGTCAGTGCTTACATTTATTAGTGTTTGTGTAATTTTCTCATTTTTAGTGTAAAATTGGGTGTTTATCTTTCATCACGCAAGTGTCAACTGAATCCATTAGTTAGTATTATGGTATATTGTACTTTCAGGTTGCCATTTGTGTCACATGCTGTAACTAAACCAAGATAAATTAGCATCCTAAAGTTATGAGACCCTGAGCCCATGAACGAACGCAAACGCACACACACACACCAGATAAAACATTAGATCAAAACATGATTTACTTTACTTGGCAACCACTCACTGAAGTTCGTACTATTACATTAATATAAATGTAATAATAAAAAACTATATATGGCTTCTCTCTGGAGATGCTGGACACGTCATTGGAGCACTAGTCACCCTTGGCCAAAGTGAGTAACATCGCATTCTTCTTTCCAAAATGTCCAAAGACCACATCACGGCAGTTTCTTCCATTTCACTTCCTCTTTCAATTAGTGATCCGACGACCTCCCCTCCATCCATGTTGTTTCAGTGTTTTGATCCCCTTTCAGTCCCTCTTTCCTTTGTGGTGTATGTGCACTGTAGCACTTTAGCCTCACATAAAGAAGGTGCTGAGTTCTACTCCACCATCGACCCGGTGTCTTGAATGTTCTCCCCGCGTCCGTGTGGGTTTCCTCAAACAGTTCTAGACAAACGGTTACCTTACATACACAAGATATGAAATGTCACGAGTTTTATCAAGTGGGATATTCAATTGTTATTCCATTATGACTTATGACGACAAGTCACACAAACACAACAGCACGGCCTGTGTTAGCTGCAGCTGGTTATATGATCTGTATCCTCAGAGGCCTCCCAACCAACACACACTCGTCCAGGAGACTCACTTCTAACGCAATGAGGTGTCCTTTCTCCTTTCCCTATTCACCATGAGCCGTCCGCTGTCCGACTCCATGCCTCGTTGGCTCAGCTGCAGCCCCGCTCTCCCTCTAACCTTATCTTCTGTCTTTGTCCTCTTTTAACCTTATATGTCATTGTTTATGTTCCTTTTTTGTTTGATTGCTTAGTCATTCACTCTGTTTTTTTATTTTTTTTACCTTTACCTTTTCTATAACATGAAATATTGTGGTTTAGTTCATTAGTTCTTTTTTAAAGTGCTATTGTTTTTGTTTTTGCACCACAGGACCACTACAGGACTGCAGAACAAAACACAAGCGACTGTAGGAACCAGACAACTGGCTGCTGCTCAACAACCACCAGCACTGTGGTTTTTAGAAAACATGCTGATGTCAAGCTTTGGGCAATTTAGGGCCATTGCACTATTACTGGCATATCAAAATATTTTATTTCTCTGTCATCAGTCTGGACTGATTTAAAACCACAGTGATCAAAATAACTGTGGACAAGCAAAACGCTGCCAGGTAGTAATTTATTGCTGAGCTGCACATGCTTTATAGCTTGCACCACCTAACTGATCTAACAATTCAAAGGGTTCCTTCGCTATAACACAGAATGGTCCTGTATAAAGCTATAATTGTATAAGCTCTAGCCATTAAAATTATCTAATTTTCCTGGCGATGTTGCAGGAGAGGGAGAACTCTAATCTATCATCGATCTATCTATCAGCTTTAATTGAATTTTAAAGAATCAGACAGTCTAATCTGAAGATTCACACATGTACTAAACTGTTCCATATTTATATCAATATGTGTGAAAACGTGTGCTTTAAACCTTTTGACAGCAAGCTTTTGTTTTATATGCAAATGAGCCAGGTCACAGCATCCTTCTTGTTGTCCTGGTAACGCTAACCATTGACATATGCCAAGCTTACTTGGTTTGTGTCTGCATGCACCCTACAGTCAAATAAATGTAGCAGAATGCCTAAAATGTAAGTGGATTTTGCAGTGACAACCTGTAGTCATTAGTCTAATATTTTGATCTTCGGTGCAGCTGTGTATTCACAGGCATTTCCTGACAATGCGCTGTGATTTATTATTGCCTGTGGAAAGCGAATATAATGAGAGGGTTTATGTTCACGGCTAAGTCTGAGCTGTCACAAACATGATAGCAAACAGGTCAGGCCCAAGAGCCAGAATAATCAGAGAGATGTCAGGCTGGTTTTCGACTATGGAACTAAAAATCACAGCCAGGCTGGAAACACAGAATTCCAAATTTGGGAAAACCAGAAAACATAAAGTGCTGCACAAAGCAGAAACTCACAGGTGTATTACAAATAACCAAAAGTCCAATCCAAAACAACCAACCAATCAAGCGATGAGAACACTAACTGAACAAACTTACTGTATAAACAAGAGGAACAGAACATCAACACAGTCCCACCCACACTGCCACCAATGGGCCGGAGGGGGAACTGTGACATCAGTCCACTCTTTTGTACATGATCTAATTTCTAAATTAATGAAATGATCGTCCATTTCATTGCCCAGTCTAATGGCTGATTGCTTCTGCTTGTACATGTAGGCTGACCCTGAGCTAATCCAGCATCTCTGGGCATGAACGTTAATGTAGTAATGTAGTTTTATAAAAGAAAGAGCACATTCTGCACAAACCTGGTTTCCTGCTTCACGGTTTCCACTGGATGCACCTGCCAACGTAACGTGGTTTCAGGGCAGCATTAAAAATGAGGTGTTTAGACCATGTGGCTTCACACAAAGCAGGCGCATTAATAAAACCACTGGGTGTTTTCACACTTCGCGGATCGGCACAAAGAGCAAAGTCCCCGACACGTGTCGAAAAAGAGGCGAGAGGTGACGTTCGAGGTCCTTTATCAAATCATCCATCATTACGGTCGCACAGGTCGGCGGCTGCTGGAGCCGGTTCTATTCCTGTCACTGGGTGAGAGGCGGGGTGCAACCACTCACTCACATCTACGGGCCAATTACAGCCACCAATTAACCTGACTGCATGTCTGTGAACCAGAGAGAAGCCACGTGCAGGAAACACGGGGAACATGCGAACTCCAGGACGGAAGGAACATGTTGAGTCAGTGTATTACAATGAACAACAATGAACCTATCTGGACTTTACCCAGAGCAGCTGTACCAAATAACCCAAATGTCCAAATCAGTCGGACCCGACATGCAATCAGCTTTCAGAAATAGCAGGAAAGTTTAGTCCCGATTCTCCAGCCATTGTCTGGAATGTATAGGAGAAAATAAGTGGCAGCGTAAGACAAAGACAGAGCAGAGATTAACTAAAGGAAGTTGATAAGTGGGAATTGCTCCCAGCCTCTCTGCCGCTCTCTCACTTGTCTTCTCCTCTCATCCCCTTTTTCTAATCCCGAAACCCAAAATTTCTCTTCCTATCGTCTTGATCTCTCGGCCTCTTTGTCCGCGTTGCACGCTTTCCGTCTCCGTCTCCGTTCCGATGTTCGACCTCGACGCTACTTCCTGTCTGTCTCCCATCTCAGGTTTCCGAGGTGCCGGTAAAATCTGTGGCGCGCTGCCTTCCTGCTGACAGCCCCAGCTTAGGGAGCTGACAGTATTATTTTAGACGTGTTAATGAGCCACAGTATTCATTATCCTGCCAGTCAATGTGATGAAACCTGCTTATGAGCGATCGCTGCTCCCAAGCACCAAGCAAAGTGTCGCATTTGTAATCACCTAAAGTCTTATCGTCGATTTCTTTCTTTTAACAATGTTTTGTTTTGGTCAAGTCGCAGCTTATATTCTAGGTATTGTCCTATCTTCGTCAAGGGCTGGCTTCCAATACTTTATCAAAGGACGTGACAGTGAATTGCACAAACTTGTAAAGCTTATTGAGTCCGAAGTTGCTCTCGCACGGCATCTGTGTGGCTGCACGTCTGTTTCCCGTCCCCGCCGTCCCCCACCAGCCTTCCAAATGTCAGACGCAAGAACTAAACTACTACTGGGAGCAAACTTTCCAGCATTACTGACACGCAGCAGAAGAAAGTTGGACTCGTGTTGGAGACGTCCGGCTACGCATGCAAATTTCGCCTGCCTGTCTCCGTGCTCGAAGCCCAATCTAGGTCAACCATCTCGGTCGCTGCCCGACTGAGGCGTGCGTGCGCGCGCGCTGCGCTCTCAGAGCTCCGGGCTATAACAACATAAAAATGAAAATATATTTGCTTTTTCTCCCTTAAAAGAAATCCATTAAATATTTAATTCCACTTCCAAATAATTGGTGTAGTTAGAGTAACACGGCAGAGTATATCATAGAAATGCTACAGTAGCAATAGCTGGAGGTATTGATTGAAATAATCAATGCTGCTGTCTCTGTTGACTGCCTGCACTGGGGCTCCTGAAAGCAATCAAAACAGGCCTCGGGCGTCGGATCCCGGTTGTCTGTGAGCGGCCTCCTGAGCCACTGAGGCAGCGGGAGCCTCCTCCAGAGAGTGTCTGTGGGCAGGTGTCACCCTTTCTATGGATCTATGACCTTGTTTATTTCTCTGGTGGGCTATAGGTTAAAACAACCAACACGCCTCACATGTTTGGAAAATCCTGCTCATAGATATGTTTTGTGTAAACATTTGGTTGTGAAGGTGTGTTTTTGGTTTCTAAACTTAACCCACGGCAGTTATCCTTAAATCATTACTTCCTTTATACATTTTCATTTCTCATTTCATAAAGTGAGGATTCAAACTGCAGATTCCTATTCAGATAATTCCACATGCCACGGCGGATCTATAAATTAGATGCATCAGTTGAGATTTAATAATAGCGATTATTAGATGGGAGAAAAGGAACGACTAAAAGGTAAAAATGAGCTGTAAACCACATGAATGCAAGGATTCATTTTTTCCTCGCTGACTCTGGTGTCCTGTGCTTTAACATCCCTGAACTCGCACAGGCCACGGTGTAACTTCCCTGCACATTCCCTGGCTCGGCTGCTTTCAGACTTGATTAGTGGATGCGTAAATAATATATTATCGCATTGTCTCCCTGAGCGACTGTTCGAACTGCTTTGCGACGACAAAAACAAATCGCATGCTTGTCATTCAGGTACAAAAAGAAAACACATTACCGGCCACTTGTTTGCCCTTCAACCTTTGAATCCGTAACAGCTCCGTGTGCGCTTTTTGTGTGCACGTGCTGCCATTGTAGCTGGTTATATCATATGTGTGCACTGTGCCCTCTCTCCATCTCTCAGCATGGGTAACTGAATTATGCATTACTCAGAGTTTAATATAAGACATTACATGGAAGGAAATTTAAGCTATCAATCATCCGGGGCATTCATATATGCCAGACTTTGGGAATCGTTTATGAAAGGCAAAGTTGTCTGTGCAAATCACAAGTGATTGGCTGGGGAAATTGGGCGTGGAAATGATAATTATTATTTCTTCCTTTTCCCAGCTTTACTTCATTCTGATGACATTAGCATTATTACACATACAGTCAGTTAGGATTGATTACTTTTTAAGCTGTTGGGGAAGCTGGCGAAGTGCATGCTGGTGATGTTTCATTTTATCTTAAGAACATCCGAAGTCAGGTTTAATTCCCCTCGTTTTAAGCATTTAAAAAAAACATGACATCAGTTACCATTTCATATGAGCCGGTTTGACGGCTATAAAACTATGTTTGAACAGAAACTGTAATGAACAGATTGGTGTCTGTCAATTATAAATAGCCTCCATGGCTGGACTGCACTCGTACCCAGTGGAATACGTCCCAAACAGCTGCGCGCCTGCGTGTGCGCTCAGCCATGCACGCGTCGCCGCAACGGCAGAAAATACCACTATTCTCTAAAACCACAAACGTTTCATCAAAACACGAGCGTATGAAATGGATATGCTGACTAATACGTGCTACAAAGTTCCTAATGTGCCCGCGGTGATGCCTTTAATACATTTATTAAATTCAACATGAGTCAGACAAGGATAAAGGCCAAGTAGCAGCAGCTTGATGTTACATTTCCACAAACAAACAATACAAGAGCTGTGACTCCAACGTTCCCCGTTCTTCTCTTTACTTCACTTTCCTTTAAATAAATCTGTATTTATACGCCCCATCCAGCTGCGTCCTGCTGGAAAAATGAAGCCTCATTACCCCTTCGCCCCAAAAAGCAGGGCCGAACGTGGCTCGTTGGAGCCGGGGCCACCTCGAGCCGCTTAAAAACCTTCATTAATGTAACTGAAAGGCGAGTCTGGCTCCACCGCTGTGTGTAACCACTTCTAAAGTGAACCTCCGTAATTTTGCTATTTGGAAAATTGATATTAACAATGATGAGCAGGCTTTGGCTGGCTCTTTGAGACTCTGGAGTGGAAATGAGGCTGGTGATGGCCGACGCTGGTCGTGAAAGCTCCAAATATAACTGTGGACGCCATCTATTTGGTATGAATGCACGCACTTGAGCTGTCCATGCGACTGCTGGCCCAGTGTTTTCAGTGTTGGAGTGACGACAGGAGCTTGAGCTTATTATATAGTTAGCTCAGTTGAAAAACTGAAAGTCATTCATGAGCCCACAGAATATTCATGTCATGTGTTTAGTTATTAGAATCTTCCCCGTTTGCGTGTTCTCTCCCCAAAATGATTAAACTTCGTGTCCATAAAGCCTTCGCGCGTCCACTCGCTCATTCCCTCCTGTCACCCGAGCAATTATCACGTGAGCCACTGGCTTCTGCAGCATTAACCTGTTAGCGCTGAAGATGACATGTATTAGCAGCACCTCTGACAGACGGAGGAGCAGCCTGTCTGGACTCCACCACGCGCTTTTAGAGCAGCGCCGCCACATCCCGCCGTAACCGCGTCCCCGAGAAACAGCGTGTGACAGGGAGGAAGATGTAAGACAGGCGGAGAACAATGGGGGGTGTAGCGGGTTCAGCTGATAACCTTGACTGCGGCTGTCAGCGCGCGCTGCCCTGTACATGAAGACATGATTGGCATTCAGAGGGGACGGGCCCGGCGTTTACCTGCGCGTTATCTCTGAGGCAGCAGCCGCGAAGTCCACGTGTGATCCAACGAACGCGTGCGTTTCCAAGGAAAAAACACACAAACACGATACACCGGGCACTTTCATGAAGCCGCTCTGGTCACCCATCACCGCCTCCCTGTGATGTCACATCCAGATGTTTTCCCTCTCGCTCGCATTTCACTCTCCAGTGATGTCAACCCCTGCTCCCACTAATAAGTAGGGCAAGCTACTGAAGGAGGGGGAGGAGGAGAGACGGGGAGAGACACACACACACGCAATCCAAAATAAAAAAAGTAATCAGCAGATGTGTCCCATCTCTTCACTAAATATATGCATAATAATGCTTAAAAGTAGTATTTTTTTGTAATTCTACAATTTCTGTGACTCCAATACTGCTTCCATTTAAATACTAACTGGCTCATTTGAAGCCCTTTATTTAGTGACTCATAACATACACATGTTGCCATTTGTGTCTATTTAGACTTCAGCTTAACCCGATATAAAGTTATATTATTTCCATCCATAGCGACGTGGGCTGTGTGGCTGTAGTCAACGCCGTGAAGCTCTAGTGGAGCGTGCGGAGGCTGCGCTGTGGCCTGATAGAATAGAGTTTATCCCCGAGAGTTGAATGAGAAAACCCGGGAGCTGAGGAGGAGCATGGCTGTATCAATACACACCTACACAACCCCATCCCTCACAGCCTTGAAGGATAGGACGTTTAATTCATACATAATTTATATCAGGTGGCAACATTTGCAAGCATAAACCCACAGTGAGCACACACACACACACACACACACACACACCCACACACACAATGTATGTGCTGTAAAGTAAAGGCTTTGAAGGTGTACGAAGACTAAATTGCTGGAGCATCGGGACGAATCGTTTTATTAACTGTCAAACTTCACCGGTTGAACTGAATTCAAATAGAAAGCTTCAATTCATCAATAAGTACAAAGATATCGACTGCTCCCACTTAAAGGTTCGCCTGTAAAACACAGTAAAACCCTCGTCCTCTGTGTAACTGCAGGCCGTTAAAGCTGATGAGGCCGAGTGCTATGGTCCCGTTGAAACTTTTAGGAATCAAACTCCTCATTATTTAATAAAGAGCAGAAGAACAAAGCACCCGGGCAGTCCTGGACAGTCGGGTCGGAAGAGGTCCGGCTCTGTGACACAACAATAGTAGACGCCCTCGTCCCACCCTGAGCAAAGTGAGTGAGGCCGCTGTGGCCCTAACACTCCAACAGGCCCAGTAATCCATTTCGGTGGGCAGAGCGAGGCCCACCAATACAATCCATTATTAATGCGCACCTAGCCCTCTGGCGCTGCGGTATCCATGGCCACGCCAACCCAATTGGAGTGGGCGCTCACAAATAATGTGTATATTATGTTAATGGCTGCAGGAACAGCCGGTTGAGGGAGCACAGGGGATTCTGGGCTATTTGGAAACAAATCTAAAGATACGTGGCTAAATAATGCATTTATTCCGTTATTTCACAGAGGACTTGTTCACGGTTACATTTTTTCAAAAGCAGTCCACGCTACAGTATGTCGGCGTATGGAGAATCAAGGGGAAAGCATGAGGTGCGTTTACAGAAGGTCGCCGACGTCGTAAATTACTGCACAGTCACGTGACTAGAAATCAGACGTTGATGCCTAAGCGCAGCCCTTCTGGACGGATTACTCATACTCAATTCATGAAATTGTATTGTTATTATTATTATTATTATTATTATTATTATTATTATTATTACTATTATTATTATTATTATTATTATTATTATTATTATTATTATTATTATTATTATTATATTACGTAACTAAGAGAAAAGAAGAAGCCATGTTGAAGACACAGACAACGCTGCTCTACTGTGGGAGGCGCGGCGCCTGCCCGCGAACAGCTAACTCGCGTGCGCACGGGCGCACGCGCGAGCGCTTGGATGTTATTTTCATGCTCTCCCAGCTGCTCGGAGCTGAACGTCTACCTGCTGCTTGTGTTTGATCCCACTGAGAAGCTGTACATCTGTCAGCGGCAGAACGATCCCACCGGGACCCCGGCGCCTCGGCGCTACCAGCGTGACGTCACCCCCTCCTCCTCCTCCTTTCCTCTCTCGCTGCCTCTCGCCCCTTCCCGTTTGCATTCACCAGCCTTCGTCACTCCTCAGCCTCCTCGATCTGCTCTTTTTCGAATTTGGATTTGACATTTTTTGAAGGCGTTTTCTTCTGTGCAGAGCTGTAAACGCAGTACTTAGATGCCTTTTGCTGTTTTGTAATGTAAATAAAAAATGATGACCATGGCACTAATGTGTCATACACCTGTAAGACATTAACCCAATACCAGCATTCAGTGTGCGCGTGCGCGTGCAGTGTTTAGCTGTATGGGTCAGGTGTGTGTGTGTGTGTGTGTGTGTGTGTGTGTGTGTGTGTGTGTGTGTGTGTGTGTGTGTGTGTGTGTGTGTGTGAAAGGCTTGTTGCTGCGCTGGCATTTTCTTTTTTAAAAAAACGTTGTGGTTCCATTCTCTTTCTTATCAGCCCCTGAACACATTCCTGCAGACAAACGCCCGAGGACGCACACGTGTGCGCGCGCATGCCGCGTTCGGCCGTAATTGCCGTTGTCTGGCGATGCCCGACTAAGTGCGCGACACGACATCGTCTGGCGCGAGGAGGCGCGCGCGTCTACCAGCGCGGCGGCGAAAATGGGAGGGCGAAAGGGTGACCGGCAGGCGGAGAAACGCGGGGAGGGGGGCGTTCGGGGCTCGCGCGCCCGCTCGCTCGCTCGCTCGCTCTGGGTCCAAAGCTCTCGGGTGTCGTAAGAGAGCTCCATTGTGCTAATCTCTGTGTAATAACGGAATCACACAGAGAACAATGGCGCTCGCGATGTCTTTTCACGAGCCAAAAGGCCTCGAGGCGGCTGGTTAGCCCGTCTAACTGCGCGAGTACAGACTCTGCACGCGCGCGCGCGTCTGCTCCCAATAAAAACGGCGGAGGTTAGGAGACGCTTCTGCCCGACTCACGCGCCGGAATCACAAAAACAAAGACGCGCCAACACGGACTGGATGGACCGTACGGCTCGTTATGAAACCGACGCATTGTGCCGAGGCACAAAGCGGAGAGATGATCAGGGCGTTCTGTTCACGCTGTGACTCCAGGAGATGCTTTGTCAAATCCAATCCCTGCTCCTTTGTTGTCACTCATTAAAAACACTCAGGGTGTGCCTTCTGCTTTTCCTTTTTTTCTCTCCAGCCGCTGCTGCGGGAGACATATGGAACCCTGCGAGTTGTTAACCTCCAGGCTTGACTGTGCCCTCGCCCGCTCCACGTGGGCGCGCGTGCGTGGGTGAGAGACAGACAGAGAGTGACGGATGGCGGCGAGAGGGCGATCGATGGGCAGCGAGTCGCGGAAAGACACTCGGCTTCATTTGGAGACGGCAACGCTGGAGCGTCATTAGCTAGAACCATCGCCCGCTTCCGGAACAGAACCGAACTATGACGTCACTTTTTTTTGGGGGGGGGGGGGGGTGAGGCAGAGTACGCGGATCCTTCGCGTGCTTTTCTTACAAGGACGGTAAGTTTAGCACATTTAAAGGCAAAACATTCAAAGCCTCCTCCTTAAACAGCGTTGGACGGTGAGTCTGGTCACATTCGGTGAGCAGTGGTTGTCAAGGACAACAAACAGGACTTGGAAGTAAACACAAATGGGTGTGTTGCCAAGTTAAAGAGGTGCAAAGTAGGATGGAAAATACGTGGTCGCCACATTATGACTGCTTGTACTTGTACTTGTACATTGTCTGGCTATGTTTAATGCTCCAAATATACAGGACTTGCGATAAAGTCGGACTCTGGGCTCAGCAAAGCGTCGTGTCAAACGCACTAACCCAGTCAGACTGTGAGGCTGAGCGTTGGCCAGCTCCCATCACAAAGCTGTTTGGTTGGTGGGACAAATCCAAATTAGAACATCCAGATTGCCAAATTCCCTTTTCAGCCAGTTTTTGCCCGACAGCACGAGGAACCGAGGTTGCGAGGGGATCATGCTGACGATCGCTTCCACACATGGCTCCTTTCGTCAGCGAGCCCGTTATTGCCAACTGCCGCACTGATCAATAGCTAAAAGATCATGACGAAATTGCTACACGTGCTCGTCTATTTCTAATCAAACAGCCACTGCTGTGCATACAGTACTTGTTCATTTTCACGGAGATAAATATCTGCTTGTGTTCGCCAAGGCCTGAAATCGATAGTGATTGGCTGCAGGGTGTTCATTATGTTTGTTTAACATCAAGTGGAATTGGACAACCCTGAATGAACGCATTTACTGGATTTACATCAAGAAGCGCATTGATTTTGTTGTCTGCTCTGTTGTCCTCTGTTATTCACTGCTCGGCAAAACAGAAATACTACAAAAGTACCTGCAGTGTAACTGTGTACAGTAGATATTGAGGTATTAGTCCGGTCTGATCCAACAACCATTTGTAGTTGGTGTTCTGTGCAGTACACAAAGTCTAATCAAGTCTAACTAGAGGCCCATTATACTACTCCATCCATGCAGGAGGCTTCGCTGCCATAGCAACCAAAGCAACCTGGCTTATTGTTACCATGGTTTCCTAACGACTGGCACCCTGGACTCTCGCTGCTAACCTGCTGACCCCTGATTTTTGCCCCGTGGCGCATGTGACAAAGACGGAAAACAAGGCAGTGGGCGTCCGTTTGAGCCCGAGCCAGTCGCGGCGAGGACTCATCTCCCGCTCGCGCCTCGCCAGTGTCCACTGCTGGGCACGAGGGCGGCGAGGCTCCGATCGAGGAGCCGGTGGAGGACTGTGTGCTCTCTGGCCTCCCGCTGTCTCCGTGAATGCACCATAATAGCAGAAAGCAGAGACGTGACTATCTACCCATAACACAATTCAACGACGACACACACACACACACACACACACACACACACACACACACACACACACACACACACGTATTTGTGTGTACATACAGTACTCGTGCCTCTTTCCACTAGCTTTACTTGACCGAGCCGCTAAAATGCCTCCGCACGGCTGGAAAAAGGGAATCGACTGTTTCTAAAGCAAGGTTTACCGCAATTTTCTCCCCGTTAAAGACATGGAAATGATGTAATGCTTTGAAACACTTGACGAGATGTGAAAACTTCCGCTCCTGGCTCAAACCTCCCATCACAACAGTTTAAGGCTCGGCGCGCCGGCGGGCTGAGAGCCTCCGAAAGATCAAAGTCAGAATCCTGCCTCTGCTCTTGGTCTCATTAGACCTTATGATCCCAGATTATTCAACAGCTCAACAAACTCCGCACGCGTCACAGAGGGAGAGGCTAAAATCACTGATCCATTTTTTAACCCTGGCCGACGAAAAAGGTTGCATTTCTTATTTCGGGGACGACACAAAAGGAAAAGACCAGGATCAAATTCAGTAGAATGTGTCTTTGAGAGAAACTGACCGTGTTGCCTTCATGGGCTGCTGTTCCATCCAGTCTGACCTCCGGCCTTCTCGGAAGGGAAGTCAACAACAGATGTACAATTTCAAGCTATTGTGGAAGTGGAACACTCTGGGATACATAAACAGCAAACGCCTCAGTAAAATCACAAGTAGGTGTCTTAAAAGTGAGCTGATAAGTTGACCTGTGTGCAGTAAATACAATCCCTTGCCTCTCCCACTTTGCCACGGAAATCAATAGACTTTTTTACGGCCCTCTGCTGGGGTCTGGCGTGTCCGCTGTTCTGCGCGTTGTCCATTCCAGTAAGAACGCCCGCTCCCTCGCAGAGCGTTCTCCATCACCCGTCGTCTGCAGCGCAAGTCAAATTAGTGGAGCTCATATCACATTAGCAAACAGTAGCGGCGCAGCGGGGAAGCTAAAGTCAGACAGTGTGTGTGTGTGTGTGTGTGTGTGTGTGTGTGTGTGTGTGTGTGTGTGTGTGTGTGCGCTTTGCTGGGAATCCGCGAGCCTCTTTCTCCCAATCCTTTCAGAGCCGTCTTTCTGACACATAAAGATTTCCACTTCAAATCTCTGGCACAAGCCCAAATCCAGCAGATTTGGAACCTAATTGGCCCAAAGTACAGGCACGAATGTGTCTTTCGAATGTTTCCCTTCCCTTTGTTCGGGTGTGTTTAAATCTAACAACCGCCCACCCCCCCCCCCCCCCCCCCCCCCCCCCCCAAAAACGACGACGCGAGACAGGGCGCGCGTTCCGCGAGCCAAAATAAATTACGAGTGATTAGAAAACACGCCGACGGAACGGGCTGGAACCAGATGGCGGCTTGAAAATACCAAGTCACCGTCGCTTTGAAAAGTTTTCCTCGCGACGCAAAGCGAAGCGCGGCCCACGCCCACGCCGACACATCAGGCCGCCCGCTTCGGCGCGCGGTTCCCGTCGAGGCGCTGGGTCCATCGAGCAGCAGAGACACTGGCGGGCCCAGGCGGCGCTGGTCGGCTCTGGGGGCCCAGCGGACTCCAGTCATAATTAGCACTCAAAACAGTGAGGGGCGGCTCTGCTTCACCAGCGGTTCATGAAAAGCCTGTGGGGGCCCTTTTTTTTTACCCATTCCACAATAGAAAACAATCCGGCACACAAAATGTTCCTGGGTCCATTTCTCAAAAGCGAGCGGCGCTGCCGTTCGAGCCGCGGCGCCGCTGTGTACATACGCCATTAGACATTCATGAGCTGCACAATATCTAAGTTCATTTATATGCGGATATCAACAGAGAGTTACTTGATGAATTATACATCGCAGATGCAACTCGCAGAAGACAGATGAGTGAAATTAACGTGCACTCGCGGTTCCAGGGCCCGGCTGCAGCTGGGACCCGAACAGTACGCTGGAATCAAAGGGATCATTGCTAGCACTTCACCCCCAGAACCAAGACCAGAACCCTCAGGTTGAGCCGGTGCCGTGTGCTGTTTGCCCATGAAACATTTAAAGCAGCCCGCCGCGGGCCGAGAACAGAGAGTTTTGAGGGAATGCGAGACTTACTGAGCTCACTACACAGTAGTTAGTCCACTAACTCAAACGCCGCCATTCCCCCGTTTGCCCCATCGCGCGCTTCCAATTTGCAGCCTCGAATTAATGAATCAAATCGTCCTTGTCCCCGCGACAATGTGGCTTTACGCGCTTTTCTTTCTGATCTCGGACTGAGATTCTGTATGTGGATGTGGAGCATTGAACAAAGATCGCGTTCCATTTCGCATCCCTCGGGGAAGGCGTACTGCTGATCCGTCTGCAGCGAAAGGAGAGGGGGGAATTAAGGGATCTGAAAGCGCAGATAAGTAATTTAAAAGGCAAAAAATGACTAAAGCGAGGGAAACATACAGCTATATGTGGGGCTCATGATTAGTCATTTGAACAGGGCTATTTGTACAAGGGCACAAATTACAAATCTCTAGGAAGAGACTTTCTCAAATTATTTCTGGGCTCCAAGGCTCTGGGGAGACGGTAATAAGGTAAGAAAAACTGCTTTATTTCCCATCAACCAGACGAGCGCCTTCAGGATCCAGCGTTGCTCAGGGGGTTCAAGCAACCATCTCCACGCGGCAGCGTGACCCGGTCACCCCACACCCGTCCAGCTCCAGAACCGGGAACTTCACAAACCGGTGCGCAAACAAGCAGAGATCGGGCGGCGCTAGGGCGGCTTTGGGGACAAATCTCTGCGAGTTCTTCTCGAGCGGCCCCGGCTAAAACCCAGATTTACAATTTGGAACATCGGGCACTTCCCTTCCAGCCTGGCGGAGCGTGAGATGATCTGTCCACAACAATTGGATAAACTGCTCAGATCCAGGTGTGCAGCACTTATAGAGCCTCGCTGAACACGCCTCTGAGCTGTAACTCACACCGCGGGGCCTCCTGCGCATTAGTGGAGAAGGAACCTGATTGATTTTACAAATTGTAGGGTTTTTCATTTTTAATAAATTAATTAGTATAGCATGAATAACTTTGGTTCCTGGGTGTAGGGATTGATGGGGGAAAGGGCCGATTCATCAATATTAATTCAATTTTTAGCAAAATAAAGTGTGTGAAGGAGTTTGAATACTTTCAGAAAGCACTGCATAATTCATGACCCTCCACGGGCAACACAACAAACACATCCTTCTCCTTTCTTTTCATTTGCTGCATAACTTCATGGCTTCGTGGCGTTTTTTGCCGCTCCGTCGGAGACTCGCTCGCATTCCAATGCGAAAAAACACCCAATAAACACGACCCGTCCCGTTTATCGCTAAGAGAAAGGGAACGCGTCTGGTTGTCGGACATGCTCCGCGACGAAGCGCGCCTCGGGAGGAGCCCGGCGTAAATAGAAAGCGCTGAATGTCGGGACGGAGCGCGGAGAACGCGCGGCGACGTGCGCTTTGTGCGCGGAAACAAGCGAAATGTGCAGCTAGACAGAAACGCTGCCTTTGTCGGCTCGCGGACTGTGAAATGAAATCGAATAATGTGGAGAGCGGCGGCCGCGGATGCGCCTCTCCAGTGTCGACACACATCAATAAACAGCCTGATAAAACGCCCCGCGGACGGAGCATTATTTCAGCTTCTTCCGTCAGACGGGCTCGCCCTCGCAGCCCCGTCCTGACGCTCCACGTGCCGCAGCTGGCAGCAGCTGGACTGGAACGCGGCCGACGCGCGCCTCGCCGTCTGTTTTGTCGTCTTCTTGTCGACCTTTTCCATTTTGCGGCGCCTGATCTCTGGTGTCACTCTGTCGCTTTCTCCGTCCGTTCTTCTTTCCCTCTGCATTGATCGAGGTGGACACGCAACCCACACGCGCGCCCGCGCGCGCGCGAGCGCAGCAAGGCAATAAACCTAGGCGGTTCGATCGGTACAGTCAACAGGCCCTATCTCTTTCTGTCGTTTCCATCATTTCCATCAAATCCTTTTCTACAGATGTGAGCGAGCGTTTGACTGACAGGTCGAAGTAGCCGCAGCAATGCGCGGCTGATAAGCATCAGTGTGCGAGCTGATGGGCTGTCTGCTGATCCAACCACGGGCAGGTGTGACATTTATCCCACTCGGCTGGCCCCCAGCCTTTAAGATAGAAGCACCTGTGTGTGTGTGTGTGTGTGTGTGTGTGTGTGTGTGTGTGTGTGTGTGTGTGTGTGTGTGTGTGTGTGTGTGCAAACATCTTGACTTTATTTGTTTGCTAAAAGCTAATTTTAAGTTTGGAACCATCATCGCACATGCAGTTCATCCACGTTTCCATGAGCTGCCGAGTCCCATCACTGTCTTGTGTTGAACACAACTCACACACACACATCCAGTCACAGGTGTCCGTGTCCCATCAAACACATTATTTTCCACTTGACCAGCCAGGAGGATAATACCATGTTTCTGTGCCCGGGGGCGAAGACGAAACCGGCGTCTTTCCTGACACGCAACATGTCATTATGCCACGTCTTTATTTATTCCCCTCTAACTTCCACTTAACACGCGTGACTTTTTAACAAAGGCAGCTCATAACGAGCGCCAACGAACCCAGTCACACGCGCGCGGGGCCGAATTTTTCACGTGAGGAAATGGAGACAGCTGAGCCGGTTATTAATTCAGCTCAGTGGGTGCAGCGTGGCGTTCACAGACGCCGTGTCCTGGCTAAGCAACCGTAGACGTGCTGTTCTCCCAGCGGGCCCTGAACTAAACACGTACCATTCGATTTTAATGTGGGCACCAGGAATTATATTGTAGCAGAGTGCTTCTCCCCATCACGTGCCATGGTGCCGTTTGTTCTTCACACCTTTCTACCGTTTCCAGCATCCGATGATGCCTCGTCTCTCACTCCCTCAGCCTCCCTGCTTCCTCCACTTGTCACTGCTTTTAGGCCTCTCTCCCTCCACAACGAGCCTCGTGCCGTTTGCGGCGCTGCTTTTTCCACCTCTGCAGCTTTCACTTCACACCCCCACGTCTGCCGTCCATTTCATTTCCCCTCGTCTCCGTCCCATACTCGTTTTCCTCTCCTTCCTTGGTTTCCCTTGTACTAAAGATTGAGAAGACAGAGGGGGAGGGGGGTAGGAGGGCAAGCAGGCTGACAGAGGGAGTCCCATCTGCAGTGAGCTCATTAGACGATGGGAGGAGAATCTGTTGCAAAAACACACTAGTGGATGTCCACACACACACACACACACACACACACACACACACACACACACACACACACACACACACACACACACACACACACACACACACACACACACACACACACACACACTAATATCGCTCTCTCTCTCTCTCTCTCTCTCTCTCTCTCTCTCTCTCGCCGTCTCGCTCACACACATATTGCCTTAATGGACTCATTCCACAAATACCTCCTCTATTGCAGTGTCATCTTCCTCTTTCACTCCCCAAAGTCCGGCTTTCATTAATCACTGCACCCGTACAATGCACAGCAATCGGTGAATGGTTTTACCTTTTACCACCCTCCACTACTGTGATGCCATTTATTTTTACTGCATGTGGCATCAGTGCAAATCGAGCCATAAATCCAGCGCTCGACAACTCTCTTCTTCTTTTATAGGGAATGGAAAAACCTAAATCTGCTGCTGATACATTATCCAGCTTAGACAATAACAAATATTCGTCATTCTGACTTCTGTGCCCGCGAAAACGTCAAAAGGTCACTAACGGATCAAAACCGTTTTGATTGGCCAAAGCGTTTGTATCCTGCTCCAGGGCTTGAGCTGATAAATGGGTGATCAAACAGACGCATGTGAACTCAAACCAGCACCACCAGCTGAAGTAGGGACGTGTATAACCTACATATGGAGAAGCAGTGTGTGTGTTCAAGGAGAAAAGGTCAGAAGTAGAACTTGATTTCATATCTGCGATAATTAGATTGCTAATAAAAGACACTCACCAACTCTGGGCCTATAACTACAACAGGAGCTGTTGTTCATCCTGCTCTGACCAACATCTTCACCTTTCGGCTCGCGTCGCAGAGTAAAGGAGCAACCGCACAGTTACTGTACGTCTTTCAGTGTCTAAAAAGAGTCAGAGTTGAAGGTCAAAGGTCGGACTGAAATGCTCACTGTGATGTTTTACACGTCACATAATCTAGATTTCTGTCTCATTTACGCCACACACCCAAACATCAAGCCGGACGTTTCACGGGGGAGTTCCCTCCTAATTCCCATCGTTATTTCCTTCCCGACTCCTGAATCGTCCTCCGGTATCAAACGTAGGTGTTGCTGCGCCTCCGCCAACGCGCTCAACTACAACCAACTTTCACTCTTCTCATCATGCGGAAATCGAATTCATAAGGCTGCCTTAACTCCTCCCTGGCCCCGCTCTGCCTCGGGGAGGACGCTTTTAATTCGGCCTCGTCCCTTTTCATCAGCGCTGCTCTGCGAGGGAACCGGCGGGTCCGGCTCAGCCCGGCAGCTCGTTGGACAGTCGTCAGCACTCCATCCTGTGGACGCCTGCCAGCAGCCCTTCTATCCGATCAATCGGCACCGGCGGCTAGCTCGCCCCGCTCTCTCTCTCTCTCTCTCTCTCTCTCTCCCCGTCTCCCTTTCTGTCTCTTGGCCGCCGCTGTATAAAGACCGTTCTGACGGCGCGGCGCGGCGATTAGGCATTAGGCCTGCACAGATGTGTGAATTAGCTTAATCTGTGTCCGCGATGAAGGACGAGGCTTTTCCTGCCCACTGGAGACATTCGCTGGATATAAAAGAAGCTAATCTTCAGGAAATTTAGAGCGCGCCCGTGTGTCTGTGCGTCCGCGTGTGTGTGTGTGTGTGTGTGTGTGTGTGTGTGTGTGTGTGTGTGGGGCGGCACAAAGATTGCACAAGAATAGCTGAGGCAGTTCTTTTGTCAGACTGCTTATCCTTCAAATATGAAAACAACAACAAAAAAAACACTCCTGAGGTTTGTGAGGACGCCGCTATGCCGTCGCCACATGAGGAGCTGGAGGAGACAAGCGCGGAGCAGCACGGTGGCTGGGCAGAGGTCGTCAGCGAGAGGCGACCCAGTGTCCGAGGGTTCCGGGACCAGAGGTCAGCCGGAGGAGAGGCAGAGCCGCACATCCTGAAGTTGTGCAACCTTTAAGCCAACACATGGCGCTTTTAATGGAGCCCCTCCTCGCTCCCGTCCATCACACACCTGTCAGCGTGCTGACATGCAGCACGCTGACCGCGCACGCTCAGGACGCCTAACAGCAGCCCAGCCTTCCTCCTCCTCCTCATCATCAGCCAGATACATTGCACGCCCTTGACAAACTGCCAGTGCACAGCCCCGCTCCCCTAAATGTCTATTGATCAAAGCACAAGACTCCTGGTAAAGGTGTGGAGTCTTTACACACAACAGGCAACAACATGCAACTTTACCAGTGGACAAAGAGACTCATGTGGCGCTGTCTAACCAAGCAAAACCACAATAGAACAAACTAAACCACTGGCAATCTGTAGAAATGGGAAACGGAGCCCACACCTTTTGTTTACAAGCCGCTTTTCGACCTTTGGAAGACTTTTACGCACAGCAGCTTGGACCAGGCAACCGCCCGGAGCCTAATATTTGTAGTGTGCTCGCTGATCCGAGAAGAGCTTCGCACTCAGCTGGTTCCTTAAGGCGGTGGATGTGTGTTTTTTTTTTTTTAAAAACGCCCAAAACGATCCAGCATGCACGATCCGGAAGTCATCAAACGCTCATCAACGCACGTTCCACTCCGATCACCAATAAAGGCCGTTGAAAACGTGTCGCCTTCTCCTTCGGTCCTTCGGAAGTACACGCCAGGAGGAACGAAGCCGATAACTTACCGAAATGAGATCCTGGCCGCTGTCAGCACCCGGCGTCTCCTCGTTTCCCTTGCGCTCCCGTTCCCCTCCTCTCTCTGCCTCCCTCAAGTCAATCCGCTGTGTGCTCGGATCGGATCAGAACAGAGCCGTGCGCCTTGTCGCTGCGTCCTGCGTCCAGAGTTGCCGGGGATGCTGCGACCATTTGCCGGGATGCTGGAGCGAGCGGGCGCGAGGCTGAGGCATCCGCGGGGAAGAGGAGGAGGAGGAGGAGAAGGATGTGGAAGAGACGGATGAAAGGGGGGAGGGCCGGGGAGTGGAGGAGGAGGGAGAGGAGAGACGCTGGGTGCGAAAGAGAGAGAGAGAGAGCGAGAGAGAGAGAGAGAGAGAGGCAGAGAGGAGAGCAGCGAAGCACCGCAGCGACGGGGAGGCAACACCACCGATGAGGAGGCAGACAGTGGTTGTGGCTCGCGCTCGCGCGCATTCGTGCACGTGCGCGGGCGCGAGCGACGTCGGTTTCCTGGAAGGTGACGGAGCGCCATCTTCAGGCGCGGTGCGTCTGGGAGTTGCCTCGTGCGTTTGGTGCGTGTCAAACCTTCATAGTCGCGCTGTGACTATATGTGCTGTGCGCGAGTGACCCCCTCCACATACACACACACCGGTCACATAAGCGTCATTTATCCCCCTGGGGGGGTGAGGCGGACCATAACCTCAAACCCTGCTCATAACCCCGAGCTCCCATTAATCCAACGCCAACTAACCACGTTAGTCGCTGACAGACTTTTAGAATCTGTCGGTGAGATTAGTTTTATTTCCACCGCTGCCCCCAACCATGTGAATGCATCCCCCTCTGCACACCTACACACTCCATGGCAACCAGATCCCTACGGAGCCATGATGATGATAATCTCACCCAACCCACACTCCATCATATTTCCAACCCCCCCCTCCCTTTCGCTCTTCGCACACCCCTGGTTGTGAATAGATCGTGTGTTCTGCTCCGTCAGCTCAAACCTCGTGTTTGGATTAGTAAACCCGCGCACACATACAGGCAGAGCAGAGTCACTTTGTAAAGCATTCAAAGTCAGGTTTTGAACACATGAATGTGAATAGGAGTGGAGATGGGCCATGAACCGACCTTCACCGAGCTCTCCTCACGGACGGGAGAAGCCACAGGAAGCAGTCAGTGTTTAGACAGAAAGCACAAGCTCGCTTCAAGTTTGCCAAAGAAAATGGACGGGAGCGACCTTTGTGAGATTTGCCGTTCTGACAAACACAAAACTATTTGGACAGATTTCCACGTTCGTTGTCTGCCAAACACCAGACACTGCTCATCCCCCATTGATAACATCCCCAGGGGGATGCAGGCTTAGAGTCACTCCCTGAGAATCCCTGCATGGGCCAGTATCTGGAGATGTTTGGTGTTTTTCTTTCAGTTTCTAACTAATAACACAACAAATGTGTTCACTTTCCCGCTTTAATCGCAGCTGTATTTCAAGTATCACCTGTAGTCAGATGATCTACAGTTTTGATTGTACAACCTTAATAACACAAATAAAAGATTGCACAAGATTGTACATCTTGGTTTTATTGACTGAAAAATGTGAGTTTCGTGAATTTTGTGAGCTTTACACAAACAAGAATGTGTGTATTTGACCCAAGAAAACATAGCTTCAACTGCTTCTCTCGCCAGAACAGCCACTAGATGGCGCCACCGAGTTTACAAACGACTCCTCATTACAATTTGGTGACAAAACCACTTTTGCTGCAAAAGCACCTGCCTTTAGTTGCTTTATTCTCCCGTCAGGTAAGATTTTGTTTAAATAAATTTTAAAAATCAAAGTATCGTTGTTGTTTTTTTAATTTATCTGCAATATGCCACTCAAACATTATAAAATACAAACACTAGACACTATAAAAGCATGATTTTTTCTTCTGTCTTTGCACCCTAGGTGTCCAGTTATTTAAAGGCATGATTATACTACATCCTGTACCTGTGTCCTTCACTGCCCAGTCTTCACTGAGCATGTAGTGTGTGCACAGACTCATAGTATGCAAGGGTTTTATAAAAAAGTCTTAACACATACTTGTTCTATGATGTAACAAAAGAAACAGACCTGATAAATGACTCAAGATGTTTTATATAAAACTTTATATAAGTGTTTTTTTCCCCCCCTTCAAGTTGGGTCTTATCACTGGCATGTCTCTGCAACTGCCATACACTCAACGCCCATAGTGTGGAAGAACTGAGGACAGTGGAAAGTATGAGCAGAAGCAACTGCAGTCAGGGTTGTGAAGGTCTGAGGTGAGGGAGCAGCTCGGTTAGGTTACGCTTATATAACAGCCTTCGGTCACTGGCCTCATTGGAGCATCCTCAAACACAAAGAGCACAATCACGGGCATCCAGTGTCACCTTTCAGTTACTGGTTGGGTGAAAGTAAACAAGTCAGATTTCAGCCTTGTCTTTGATTTAAACAGAACTGTGGCGTAAAAGACTTGCTGAGACAAACGAGGACAACTAAACCACTGGGCGGTTTCGTTTTGGAGAGCGTTTAAGCAGAAATATTGCTGTGTGGAAAATAATGAAAACAAATATTGTTCTGGTGAAGGAACCAGTTCATGAAGACAATCAGTTTATGTGTTTGTGAGTGTGGTGACACAGAGTTAGAGGGTCCAAACCACTAGCCTCAAAAACAGGAAGAGCCCTTCAGGCTTGATGGTAAAAACCATGGAGAAAAGCTCCTGAGCACAGACTCAAAGTCCTGCTGGTCCGCCTGCCTTCGAAGCTTCTTCCTCTTCACAGTCACCGCGCGTTTGCCCAAGCAGGATTGTTGGGTTTCTCACTCTGTCACTCGTGACGTCTACATGTGAAATACCTCTAGATGTCACCACATTAAGGAAACGAACTGAACTGAGCTCGGAGAAGGGAAGGAACTGCTGCAGGACGGTGGAGGTGGCTCTCATGTCTCACTGCTGGTTAATGTTGTATTATCTGCTTGGATGGATCAGGTTCATACCCCATGGAAGACGCAGAGTACGGGTAAACGTGCATGTCTGTGTGACTTGACTCATATCAAAATCAAATAACCAGGTTAACAAAGCATCTACCTACAAATACATAGCAAAGCAAACACGCATGAGAGCTTATTGCACAATTTTGTTTCTTCATCCTCTTTTTCCTCTTTATGGGAAATCATCACGGAACTGTGATTTACACCAAAACACATTAAGCAACTCTGTTACGGGATGTGCGTCTCATGTGTGTCACTGCGACAGGCCTCACTCAGCACATGGGTGTGTACGCAAGATTAAAAAAGTATAAGAAAAATGAACAAATGACTGATTTAGTGGCTGCAGCAGTGCAACAAGAATAATAGACGTGATAATATTTCAATGTAAAAGGCCACATATTAAGAAAATCTAATATTAAACATATTCTAGGACTCCATTTAGCTTTATAATGAATATGAACCTACTGGTGCAGATATTAACAGAAATGACACACACACATTAAATTGGCATTGATTGACTTATTTATTAAAAAAATTTGAAGAATACATAGAAATTATCCAACTAAAAGAAAAATCTACTGGTACTCAAAAGTCACACTCTACAGATCGTTTCCTCAACCACAAGCATTTCTGTGATTACATTGAGCCAGCTGCATTTTTTGTGAAGCAATACTTGTATTTGATGAAATTTCATCACTTGCCTGCAGAAATTTCATGACCTTGAGGCAAATATGCAGCATGGCATAAGTTTAATTTATCTTATCCTTTGTACTTTAGCCTCCCACTCAATCTGTCTGATTATCTCTGAAGCACTTGTTTATGATAAGTGTCATAAATCATGAAGCTAATTATATACAGGTTCAATATGGATTGTCTAATGCTGCGCAATTTCCTGCAAGTGCCTGCTTAAATGACAGCTTTAAAAGGTTCAAAGAAAGTAAACAAAAAGGACCCGTGTGAGCGGCGCTGCGTTTACGGAGCATTAGACAACCCAGAAATACCTGTCAGCGCATGGAAGCGTCACCCAAGCAAAACAGCGACGGCAGCGAACACAAGCCATCACTTGTGTCACACCGTGCATTCGTTCCAAGCCATTAACGCGTTCTGTCAAAAGTGACAGGACGACCAGAATGGGGGTAAAGTTCCTATTAGCACACAAATGAGCAGTGGCGTTGGTGCCACGCGAAGTCGGCATGTGAATCACACTCTGCCAGGAAACATGAGGAACCTTCGCTGTGAAACGTAAACTGTGTTTGATTGTGGTTGCCAAGGTTACCTCGTCCTATCCTGGGTCCCACGATGCCGCTCTTCCTGGCAGAACTGTCATGATCTGATGGATGTCTTTAATTAATGCACACTCCAACTCTGCACACACATGCACACACACAGACACACACACACACACACACACACACACACACACACACACACACACACACACACACACACACACACAGACAACTTTTAGAAACTAAGCAAAGCACAGACACCAGTAGATTCAAACTCAGACCTAAAATATTTTAAGCGATCCTCAGTTCTGAACACTAAGCGCAAAGAGCAGCGTCTGTGGACACGAAGCTGAAGCTGGAAAGTAAACATTTCCCAAGTGCAACATCCCAGCTGTGGCCAAAAACACAACCTGCGCCTGCAGCGACACAGGCTTTCTGCTCCCGTGCACATGGCGGCGTCGCTGCTTTTGCTTGCGACGAGGCGTGAAAGCAGTGACTGTAAAAAGGGGCAAAACCAGGAACCTCAGCCCGACGACATCTTTCGCGGCGCCGTCGTCGACGTTGACGCGCTAGGTGTGAGAGCGGCGGATAAGTCAGCGCATTCCACATTCATGCCTTCACCCAACGTAAAAGCCCAGTCCAGGTCCAAGAGAGGACGACTGGTCCTCTCTAATACTAAAGGCCTCTCTAACCATTCTCCCCTGCTCGGTTACTGAATCCAATGCATGCGCAGGTCGATGGCTGCATAACTGCTGAGCAGCGAAACCTTCACGTTGACAAACACGTTTCTGGGTCATGAGTCAGTTTCCAGGTCATTTATTGCTTCAGCTCACTTGTTATCTTCTTATAGTGAGGCACAGGTCTATCGGTCTGGAGATTGGAAACAGTTTACTTTCTTTTCTACAACCATCTATGGTTTCTCTGCAGCGTTAAAATGGGCTCTGTGCTCATAAACCTCAGTCAAGTCAAAGCAATGGAACGACTGACACCAACATCGGCACTCGGCACGAGCGGCAACTCCAGACGAGGGCCGCGAACCTCTCCCCAGCGCCGTAAATCAAATGGAGCATCAGGAGAGACGTCTCGAAGACAAATATATATATCAAATATGAAATAAGGTGTGACAGACCTGAAGAAGGGAAAAAAGCATTACATGTGCTAATTGGACAGACACAAATAGGTATGCGGGTGATTTGCATTCCTGACATGCTCTGCCACCAGGCTGCACCTCTAGTTTTAGACTGATTGACTCATCACTTCTGCGAAGCTTAAGACACAATGGAATTTAAATATCACTCTTAATTAAAAAGGATCGAATAAGGCCTTTGACGGTGCACCTCTATAGGCCTGACCTGTTTCTCAGCGCTTTCCAAGCACGACGCCATCGTTTCACAGGGACACCCTGGCATCTATTGCCGCTATGTCCCTGAATCAGGACATCGTGAATATGGACGTTTCAAGGCTACGGTTCCTTTGAAGGGGACTCAGTTCCAGCCACACACCAGGCATTTCAGTCATTCCACGAATGGATAGCGAGGCTAGGATGACACACGACAAAAACAGCTACATTTTTCAAAGGGACCCGCACCCGCAACACCTGCGGTTCCACCTTGTGAAATTATAAAAAGTAAATAATCTGCCCGTCATCGCTTATCGGTGCTGGGATTTACTGGAAATGAACTAAACTGTTTGGGAGCAAACGGAGATATTAAAACCACAGGAAGCCGAGGTCAGATTGGAAGATTAGATTCCGTGGGCTTTTCTGTGCACGGATGTTTCCTGAAGCTGAGCAGCTGTGTGTAACGAGCCTCGAGCAGACACAAAACCCAGCTCAGTATCAGCAAGAACAAGCAGAGGGTGCCCAGGATCAGAGATGGGAGCTCAGACAGGCGCCGAACCCCCAACCTGGAGAGGTGACCCTGCCCGGATTTAAGGAACACCTTTGTGCTGTTGGATTGTGTTACAGGAGTTTTTATCCCGCTCGTGCGTGTGCTATAGGCACCATGTCTTTTTTCTGAAATCAAGCACTTCAACGAATGAATGGCTTCTGTGATCAATCAACCCCCCGCAGCTCCCTGCAAAAACGCGTCCAACACATCAACGCCTAACGGTTAAAACACACTTCGCTTCCGTCCGTCACCGCGATCGCAGCAAAGACCGCAGCAAGGGTTGCAATTGACTTTTTTTTTCTTTTTTTTAAATACGTTAATTCATCTGGGAGTAAAGTGAAACCTTTGCGAGTGAGGACGGAAGTAAAATCACATGCTGCGGTTGCGGAGCGCAGTTAAGCAAGACGCGTATGAAAGGACTGCAAAAGCCACCAGAACCGCAGCACCAGCGAGAGGACGACGGAGGTCCGGGGGGGGGGGGCAGAGAAGATCAACATCCAGACGGAGCGCGCGCGTGAGCAGCCATGAAGACACATGGGAGGGTGTCGGGTCCCAGCTGTGCCGCGGTGATTATGAATGAAGAATGACCAATGGTGAGTGCAGGAAAGCGCGCTGTGTGCGGCTTGGCCCAAGTGGCCTAAAATGGTGACGCACCGACTTAAAGGGACGGATCCGGAGCGCTCGAGCGCGGGTAAAGCGGCTCGGAGCTTCGGCGCGACCGCGGCGGCGACCCCTCGTTAGCGCCGAGCGTGTGACGAGCAAAGCAGCGCAGCGTGAACTTGTCCGAACTCACCGGGAGCCGCCGCGACGCGCGTCCGTCCCGCCGCCTCCGCCGCCGCCGAGCGACTGGCTGATTTACTGTACGTTAGGCTCTTAAAGGCTTTTCCAAACGGGGGAATTCCGAATTACTTCCCACTTCCAGTCAGAAGGAAACTGAAATAGGTTTTAGGATTTACGGGAATCGGCTTGTGGCTCTTACGAAGTTGAGAGTCAAGGACATTGCGCTAAGATAAATGTTTACGCCCAGGTCTGATTCAGGTAATCATTTATTTATGTAATACTGGCGATGGGCAAAAACGTAAAAACACTACAATATAAAGTCAATATAAAGTGTTGACCTTGGGGTCAAATAGTCACTTTTATACTGAAAGGAACCAGGATCTAATTATTTCCAATTACTTTATACTAAGTTTGCCATTGCATCATAATTTGTTAAAAAATAAATTATTGAACTGTTGGATGTGGACTGAGACACTGAGAAACTGATTGAACTTCTAACTACTAAATGAAAATATACTGAAGTGCTGGAACCAAAGCATTTTAGCAATGGATTTCCCTAAATGCAACGCAGCAGGCAACCCTGCGATGAAACTGACCTCTGCTCCTCTCTGCCTGTCTCCCAGCCTCTGTTTCGCATCAGTGTCCTTGCTCTTCTACTTCTACCTCTATCTCTGTCCTGTGACAGCGACAGGTCTCCAGCGGACGTCCGGGGCGAATACAGTCCGGTCGTGGAAACTCAGCTCAACGCCACAGTAAGCAGCCGCGTGCACCACTCACCCCGGTTCACCTCGGGCGGACACAGCGCGATCGGATGCAGGGTCTATGCACTGTCTGTGCAGCGTTTATCAATCGCATTCACAAGTTGAACTGAGGTAACAGGCGGTTAATCTCTTAATATCTGTTGTGAAATCTGCGGCCAAAGAAGTGATGCAGGCAAGTTAGAGCAGGGTTTCCCGGTCCCCGGAGATGCGGCTGCAGCAGCTGCAGCAGCCGCAGCGGCTGCAGCAGCTGCAGCCCGAGAGCCTCGTCGGCGCAAACATTCCCTTCCGTGTTTTTACCACCTCCATAACCTGTTGAGGTAGTAAAGATGCACCGAGTCACACGAGGAAACCAAAAACGGCAGCGCCAGCACATTTACGCAAAGCCGGAACGCCAGAGCCGAGAGCTTTGCTTTACTGTACGCTATGAATTCCCCAGAAAAGCCCACAGCTGGCGGCTCACGTTTCCTTCCTGTGTCTGTAACCGATCAGTGTGTTACTGTAGACTCACAAGTCCAGGCAGTCGCTGTGAGGATCCCAGCCGACCTTGATGGATGTTGCAGGATGACTTTGTTGTCTCATCTTGCTTTCGTATTACTCTACCTGGAGGCCTGATGGAAACCTGCCCGTCACGCTCCTTATATTCACGCATCATCTCCTGTCATTGATTCTTTTAAGATAACACACGTCACCATCTTGCTGCGAAACACTTCCTGCAAAGACGTAAAACTGAGGCACAAGCTCCCAACCTGCAGGCCCGACATCACGGTGAGTACGAGCATCGCTGGGTTCTTATTCTCAGGACAAAAAAGAAAAGCCTGACACCGCTCCAAATGTAGGCTTCACACCATATTATTGTCACCTAATGGATAAAGGTCTCGCTGTTTTCCCCTTTACTGACCCCTGACCCCTACAGCACTCGTGCTGGTTTTAAAAGTCCAGGTTTTTCCAGGTTTTCCAGGACTAACCCACCTCTGTTCTGCAGAGCATTCTGAGCACCTTGCATAACCTAACCTGCAAAATGAAGAATCTGGGAGTTCAGCCTACTGACAAGCTGAGCGCATCCGTGCTGACCTCGCTGCGCTGCCCGTGCCCCAGTCGCCCGGTGAGTCCCGCGCCGTCGGGAGGGACGCGAACCCAGAGAAGCCCTTTCAGGTTCTCCCGTGTGGGATTCGCTGTAGTCATTAATCGACAAAGACGCAGGAATGTTGGCAGGCCGCGGCGCTTCCTTCTGCTACATAGTGGGTGACTCACCGATAGCTTACATAGCTGGTTTGCTGTGACAGCGGAGCCAAACGTGTGCCTTTTTGTTTGTGTTGATGCCAGGCAGACGAGATGAATGAGATAAAAAAGTACAGAAGGTACTCACACCGTGCCTCCTTGTCACCGCAGCCTATTTATGGTTCAACGCATCGGCCTTTAACTTCAATTCACACATCTGATTGTGATTCCAGCTCCGATGCGGGGACGGGGTCTCAATTAGCACTTTGCCATCAGTCATGCGCTGTAGACCTGTCAGATTTGGTGATTCAGCTTCATAGCGACGGGTCTGAGTCACGCAGCAGAACCGCCTCGCACGTCTGAAACCTTGGCTTTGGTTGTAACATAGCTGTGTGTGCGTGTCCGCCTCTGTTGACTAGACCAGAGGGCCCAGCGCGAGCCCCGGGAGGAGGAGGACGACGCGGCGCCGGAGGAGCGGGCACCCGCGGTCCTACTGCGAGACCAAGAGGCGCTGCCGGGCCCTGGAAATTCTGTCCAAGATAACGGAGTGCTATCAGATGCTGAACACACAACTGGTGGCCAAGTGACTGGGCTGGGACACGTTGTGAGGCAAACCAGTCGCGGCTCCTCGACGCAGGAGGAGGCCGACACTCATTAAGCTATTCTGTCAAGTATCAGTATATGTCTCCTGCCGCTGCTTTTATGACTCTAAAGGCTCTTTAGATCAGTTTGAAAGCTACAGAGAAACAAGCTGTTCAGCCAAGAGAAGAGGGTTCCCACATACTGGACGGTCTCACGCACGAGGCCGGGTCCTTCAATGGTCGGTGTGCCCAAAAAAAGGCAACTACAAGTCGCTCACAGACTTTTTTTTTTTTTTTGTAATGAATATGCTATGACACTTACTTGCACTTAGTGATGACTGCCCGAGCATGTGTGGGAAATATTAAGGTGCTTAAATACACTTTTGCTTTCACTTCAGATTAGAATATGGCCCTGGCGCATCGTTGTTATCTAAAGCTCCTCTGTTCTTTTGTTTAGGAAAAGGCCTTAAGCTGCATACCGACCGAGGTGCTCGCTGTGAGATGACAATGTGTTGCTTAATCAGCCTCCGATGCTGATGATTGATGCCACAGACAGCTGAGTTCAGGTCTCAGAGCTAATGTAGTTCTATTTTGGGAAATATACATATCATCACATTCTTAACTGTTTCTTAGTATTTGTTCATTTGTGTACGGGAAATTACAAAAAAAACAATGCATCATGTTATATATCGTATATTCTGAATTTACTTCTTTCTAACAGACACTCCCACACCTCCATCACAACTGTCTTCATAGAAGTTTATTGATATTGGAGGATATACATGGCATTAGGTGCACAGCCGTATCCAGGCTAACGTTTGTTGTATTTAGTCCAGTCTGTTTAAATATTTTCTGTAACTTAAATATAGCTGGCTTCATACCTATTTCCTGTCACGTGACGGTTTGTCGGTTAATGAGTATTACATATGGTAGAGGGCTCAGCCTCTCAGTGCCTGTAAACGGTCAATAAATAATAGGATAGTGAAGCACAAATCAGGGCACTTGAAATTTTTTGTAGTGTTACTGTAGATATGATACAAAACTCAAACATTTTGAGACGAATAAAGCGACTGGGATGCGTTTGGGTGCAGTTCGGTTTCACACGAATTCAAAGAAAGATGCGTTTCAACTCCACAGAGCATTAGCAGAAGACGCAGTCATAGTGCATTCAGGACAAAGAAGGGGAATAAGAAAATATCTCATTTCAATGTACAAAACGAGAGGAAATGGACAAGGACCGAGGAAATGCTACATCTGCCTAAAACAGTTAAAGGGGGATAAAACCTACTGCCTGTAAAGTGAACAGGTCTAGGACTGGCCCCTGTCAAACCAAGGCAACCGCTCCCTAAAACTCTAGAGGAGTCTTTAGAAAAAAACTTTCCTCAGTAGTTGATGATATTGCACTTCAATAGGAACTTGTGTGGCAGCAGAGGATTGAATACGAGGGGGGGGGGTCATCCAGCAAGTTTCCTTTACCTCTGTGCACACACGCTTTACTAACTCCATCATCTCTCTACTAAGGTAATGTCGACTGCTGATACTGTACCGTCCAGGTACAACAGAGCTGAGTTTCTACAACAACAACAATAAAATAATAATATCTTGGACCACATTACTTCCCAATGACCAAAACAATAATCCTAATTGGAAAGGTTTTGCTTCCCCTCATTAAAACGCTCTATCACCAGCACTCGATTCACAGCAGCAATGTTGATTCGAGTGGGTAGAAGCAGCTGCAGTGCCGTGGGTGAATCCGTCAGTAAGGAGAAAGCTAATTAAAAATAATGAGTTGCATGGGCTGGTTCTGCTATCAGGAGTCCTATCACTGTTTAATGTAACTTCATTCCCAACCAGTTCAGCAGCCAGCTAGCCTTAAAAACGCCTTTTCTGGATTTACCTTATCTGTATTTTATTCTACCCTGCAATTCAGTCAGCCAATTACAGTTTGCTGCTGTGACCTAATAGTGAAAAGAAACAGAAGGATACTAAATTATACTAGCTTTGGTGAGTATCTGGTGATAGCTGGAGTAATGATGCATCCCTGCCTTCCTATGCTTTCTCCTCTTTGACTCGATTTTGACTTTAACTTTAATAACTCCCTTGGGGAACTCCCTCCGTCAGATACACATCCTTCTGACCCCGCACTCGCAGCAGAATTTGGCAGATTCAACGGGGTACTTTGTGCCACAAGCGTGACAGAACTTGCTCTTCACTCCGCCGTTGCCGACCTCGACGCCGCCGTCGACGTCGTTCCTGGGAAATTGCGGCAAAAGATGACAGAGGATTAATGATCGTATTAATATCCACAGAGTCGATCTGAGCGAATGTTCACTGTGTCAAGAGATTAGTGTTAGTGCTGTGTGATAACATTACATTTTATAAACAGCAGCCTGTCATGGGCCGAATGTTTTGCTGCTTTTGTCATGGCCACCATAGTTACCACAGACTGGTAGAGCGAGGATGACAAACTACTCCTGCCTGAAATAACAATGTGTTGCACCTTCATTCGTCACACGTGTCTAAGTAACATTCAGTACAGTGTAGTCATGTTGGTTAGGAACAATCATTTTCCGCTTATGTAATTTACCATCATAAAAGTACCAGTCCAGTATAGACCAGTATAGACGTACAGTCAATTTACCAGTCGAAACCTGGACCTGTGGTTTGTTAAACCATAATTAAGCAACCAGTGGACATTAATTTGTTTAGCGCACCCTCATGGGAGAGGATGCAAGGCCAACATCTTTATTAGCCAGCTCACCTGGATATGTAGGTCTCCACCTTCTTCCTGTTTACTCCTATAACAGACTGAGTGGTCTTCACAGCACCGTAGCCAGAGCCCACTGCTCGGGGCTTGTTTCCTCCACTGACGGAGGCATTGCAGAACAAATAGATTAAAAAGACACGCAGCATATAAAATTAAACGCATCCTAATAAAGTGTCTGCTGACCCTGACGGTGGGCTTGTGAGGCCGGATGGATTACTCCTCACTGAACCGGAGGAGGACACCTTACTAGACGGGATTCCTAGAGCAGTAGAGAGGGAACAAAGGAGAGCGTTCATTTTCCAGCTTACTTATTTTGACAGTGGCATTGAATCAAAGACTAGCTATCAATGTGACACGGCTGGCTTACCGGTGGGCTGTCCCAGGCCTGATCTCTGGGGCAAACGGGATGCAGCCGAAGGGATGCTCGACACAGCGGCAGTGTTTGCCTTTTTTACAGGAGCGGGAGGCTTGTACTGAAGATGAAGACGAAGCAAAACAAAAGGCTGTAATAAAAAAAGCATTATCTACCACAACCTACACACAATCCACAGTGGCCGCCACATACTGAGTGTTTCATCACACACTGTGGTTTTTAAGCGGAAGTAAATGGAAAAACTCAACCTTAAATGATTCTTTTAAATGCCTGACAAATTAAACTTCCTGGTCATGTAGTATAATTGTTGCTAAGGTATGTTCATGTCTAGTTTAACATCAGTAGTGTAACTGCAACTTAAAGAAAAGAGATTACTGCATTTATATAGGGAGGTGTGTGAACCTGTGTGCGACCAGGAGTTTTCTTGGTGCTTCCCTTGTTGGACATCCGGGCAGCCTGCTCCTGACAGAACTTGATGTGTCGGTCAGCCGCGCTCTCGTTGAATCTCCGCTGACAGTAAGGGCACTGGACGTAGTCTGGAGACAGAAGAGGTGGTGATGTAATGTACCTAGAGCTTCTGATGGGCAGATTAGATCAAAAAGTGTTTTAGGGGGATTCACCCTGGAAATGATTACATCATATCAGAGCTTCAACCATCACTGATGGTGTGATGCTTCTCACAGTTAGACTTCTAAACTTTTGCAGTGCAACTAAGACAATTACCGGAAAAGGGAAGGAGAATCATTCAGAAATATGGTGATATTTCTTGTTATAGTTCCATTTGGTAGTAAGGAATAGCATGTAAATAAATCCACTATCACAATGGACCTTGACTACAAGTAGCATACATTTTAGGAGCATCACAATATGTCTGTATAAAGGTGTCACAGATGTGATGATAACAATCCGGCTTCTTAGGCATTTCAAGAGACACTGAACTTGACCGAACCTCATTCCTGAAATTCCATTTTCCAGGGCTGTTAAATATATTCTGGCCACCAGGTGTCACTCTAACTCTAATCTTATTTTGTAAATTGTGTACATGCAACCTATATCACTGTGATTTGTATTAGTGTCTTACTGAGTATGACACATTGATTGCTACCTGGGTCATAAGTGGGAGGAGGGGGCGGGGGCAGTGGTCCCCCGTCTTTGATGACCTGTGTGAGGTTTTTGGCAGCCCGGATGGTAGCGATGAAGTCCTCGTGTTTCTTGCGCCAGTTGGACGGCTTCTTGGGGGGTTCTGCCTGGCGAGGGGAAAAACAGAGGCTGTCTGTCTTTCAGTCTGGCATCCTAATGTACTCATTACTGGAACTGAATGCATCATTGGCTGAATTATGCTTTTAATAACAAGATCACATCCTCTCTGCTTTCAGCACCTTCTTAGACCTCACAGGATTTAGAGTTCATTTAGAGCTGATGTTATTTGACAATAAAGCTCACTGTGCATCTGTTGATGTGCAACTGTTCAATCACAAGATCCGCGTTGATTTCTTATGTGATTACAGTCTTCATTCAAGAGTGTTGCGCTGCTGAGTAGGAGTTGATTGTGAAAGTTTCCCTTGTTTTCTTTAACTTCATACTAGTTACAATCCCCTCGTCTAAACTCTACACCGCTAGTGATTTCAAGCAAAGAATCATTTAAAAAATAGTGCCTTGTTTGTGTTACAAGAAGCAACATGAGTATTATTACCTTGAGAGTAAATTAGCACTAAATTAGGCAGTTAGTTAAAGGCAAGAGGACAAAAAAATGATCACGTGAGGTTCAGAGGATTCTAGCAGTGTGACAGAAACAGTAGAACCCAGTGGTTAAAGATATTTGCATACTGTCAGTTGAAGAAACAAGGCAGAAGGAGGAAAAATCCCGTATTGAAATGTTTATCACACTAAACCAACACACCTCTAGCCTGGCCCAACATTCAAATCAATACTTAACCAAAACCAACCACTTCACGAGACAAAGTGTGCAGCTTTAAATAAGGTATACAGAAATAAAGAGGGAAGAAAACAATTAATAAGGCAAATCAACTTACTTTCTCAGTGGCTGATGAACTTTGTGACTGAAATACAATTAAAAGCAGTTGAACATAATCTACTATCACAAAACACAGGTTGTCCTAGATGGAAAAGCAAAGGCTCAAAACATTTACTCGTCACCAGCCTGCGCCAGGGCAAATGTAAACAAGTGTATGAATAGGGCATTAGATCTGTTGTTTTAAGTCATGTGGCCTGAACATCATCAGCCTGTTGACTTGTGACATGATCTGTTTATGGTCCTACATGCAGTTTCTACTGGTGATGTCCAAACCACCATGTTACTGCTAAACATCTATATAGGAATCATTAAATGAATGTTGATGACAGTATTTGAGCTGGTGGTGGTTTGGTACGTCTGGCCTTACCTTTGGTTTTATAGGTTTGAGTGTAGGGATGTCTGTGCCCTCAGCTCTCTGTCTGCTGGAGTCAAATACCCTCCTCCTCTTGGTTGTTGACTTCTGGCAGATTTTAGCATGCTTTTCCTGCAAGAAGAGAAAACATGCACAATGATGAACTTAATCTCTCTAGAGTTATTAATCAACACACGCCCTGCTTTCTTTAAACCTTTAGCTTTCCTACACTGACATAATGACTGGATCCTACTGGCTGTGTGAACTGTAGCTAGTGACACACACACACACACACACAGCTCTTACTTAACAGCTACACTCACACTGAGAAAGCACATTATCATCACTGCTTTATCAACAAGTTAGATCTTTTTTCGCGCAAGATATTAATCAGAAGAGCAAAGAGCAAAGGAAGACAGAGGTGTTGTGCTTTACCAGGACTTTGGGGAAGAAGCTTCTTTTACAGATGTGGCACTGAACCAGATCCGCAGAATTGGGAGCGTCACCATCTGTAACAGCAACAGGAAAACTGTGAGTGTAGTGTAGACACGCCACTGTCACAGAGAGCAGACGTGATCACCTGGCTGATCATCATTCACAGATTTGAATGACACGTAGATATTTTATTCATTTGCTTGATCTATAAATTCGTAAGGCATTTACGCATATACCAATGTGCATGGTTCAGTCCCTTTAACATGCGACAGTTCTGTGCATCACATATTGACTGGTGAGCAGGATGCTAACACTAGCTTCCGTGGCTATCCCACCCATTCAGCAGCAGGCAGGAGCTAGCTAACGCTAGTCATATCTGGCCCTGGAGGTGCCTAGCATCGCAAGAGCTAAATCCCAAACAAAAAAAGAGGTCGCTGGTAAAAAAAACGGTACCGTAAAGGCAACGTTACACCTCCGCATTCAGTTGAATTAAAAGGCCGTGTGCTTCATTAGCAGGCGTTGTGACCAAACGAATCCACCCTCACCTTCAAATTCTTCCATCATTAGGTTATCCGTTGTCTGTGGTTGCTGTTGTTACAAACATCCAACTGTAGCCCGAGGAGGCAAGAGAAGTCACTCCTGCTCACTTCCGGGTTCGCTGAACGAGGCGAAGCGTCTGCAAAATTCGCATTAACCTTGATGTTGCCTCACAAATGTAACGAATGATAAAAAGACAGATTAGGATATGGACGTTATAAGCTACTAATATGTTGTAAAGGTTAGCTCCTGGTCTTACACGTTGGTGAACTGCATCACCTTCACGGAGCTCGTCGGACGAATTCACAGAGCTCAATAAGGTCAATATCTTGGGTCATGGAACAAGAGTACTTCTGGAAATGTGTCATCAAACTCGATTGATGCCGGGAGTTAATTTTTTATTGCACCAGAACAGTTCATATCTGTACCCTGAAAAGCCACATTAGTTTACATTTCTTACAACCGCTGACTCGTTCCTGTGACGGATAGATGTATTCGCTTAGTTCACCTACACGTCATAACTAGAATGTTAGCGCCATCTTCCGGACATCACGCGCCACATCCTTCTCCAAAAGCCAGACACTGAGCAAGTAAAAAAGCATATATGGTTGTATTACTGCTGTGCTTGAGTTTTTTAGTAAAAACTCAGTGAAAACATTTAATTATGGCGTTGCCGATTTCATAATAATAAATATAATGATTTCTTTCAGATGGTCACAAACGAAAAAAGGAGTGTATGTCCTTGTTGCCTTTTTAGTACAAACACTTGCCCAAAGGAAGCACTCGGAAGTTCCTGTTTCAGCATATTGAGCACATATCAGCTGAATGGAGTGATTCACAGCCTGATGCAGAGTTAATGTGCCTCTATCACAAGATCTCTTGTTCTCCGTTACCCCCCCCCCAGCTCGATGTCTCGCTCACACACAAACACACACTAGACGTTCATAATAACGTCTCTGTCTTCTAACATATGACCTCTGGGTTTAGAGAATTAGAAAATTAGTGTCAGCATATTTTTAAACTTCTTTACTTCGACTGGCTGTCGAGCAGATGAAGTTTATAACTGAAACACTTGTGGTTTCATTCATGCAAGTAGAAAGTTGTAGAAAGTCCGGGTTTATGTGGATGATATTAAGTATAATTCTTACCAGACTGTTTTCCAGTGTAATCTAAAGTCTGTTGCCCTGTTGTCATTAAGTGTTTGACCCTGGACTTTGGACAGACTGTTTGCTCTTACGTCTGGACTTTGCTTCCCTGAAATCTGCTCATATGTTTATCCCGGTCTGGTCCTGTCAGACTAGAGTGTTTGCTCTGCCTGATCATCTGTGTCAGTGAACCAGTGTTTTACTGCTCCTCCCTCACCTCTGCTGGAGCAGTTTAGTTCTTTTTTTGTTGAGCTTGTGAAAATTTCACCTTTTATTGTAATGGAAATTTACATATCAGGCTTGCTGTGTCTTAATGAAAGAGCATAATGATATCTGCCTTCCAGTTGGGAGTATCAGAAATATAGGTTTTATTTGGTGATGAAGCAGAAAAGCAGAGTAATGTGGACAACAGAGATAAAACAAACAGACATGAGAACAGTTTGCGATATTACATTGCTATAAGCGAAGCTTTGCTCTCCAGCGTTTGCTTCCTGCCTTTAGCATTCCTGTGGGATGAAAAACCCGTGCATGTCCTTGTGGAGCTCAGCGTTCACGTGCGCTCGAGCCACTTCCTTCAGCGTCCTGCCATCGAGGACCAGGATGAAACCCGGCTGGTCTGGGCTCAGCGTGACGACCGACGACACGACCGCGCCTGGAAGTGAAACGAGAGCAACAGGTCAGTCGCCGGCCGCCGCGCCCGCGTCGGCACAGCAGGGGGCGGCTGTGGATTCGTTTCAGGTTGAATGCTGCGATTCCCTCTTTTCCCTCCATTGTTTGTGCTTCCTATATTAATAACTGCACCCAGTGGACGGGACACGGGGGCATCGCGGCCAGAAACATAAAGTGTTTAGGCGTTTGTTTCCTGTTCTCGTCTTCCTTCTGTAACAACGCCACAGCCAGGAACTACCCGTTTCCTCGGCCTTGCGTGCGAAACCCCTCTGGGCTGACGCTAGGAAACCACAAACACCGTTTTCATGGGTTTTACAGAAGCCACAGTGAATCCGTGAAGGAGTGTTACCTTTATGCTGAAGGTTCCTCAACACAGCTCATGAAGGCAAACCTGGTCATGCTCGTCCTCCGGTTCTACTTCCTGTCTGCTGAACCCACCTATTCCTTTTACCGCGGCTTCTGTTGCAGAAGGACATACAGTACGTGGCGCTGTGGCCGCTCACCATCATCTTCCGACTCTCCATTCGGTCTGGGGATAAACACTGGTTCCGATGGAAAGCAGTTGTCTTCATACCAGTAAACCAGTTCCTTGGTTTCTGTGTCAAGTTTCCCAATCTGCAGTAAATAAACATTTATGACGTGGATCAGAAACAACTCAAACATAGTGTCAGTCAGAACTCACAGCTAGTTAGTGATTGTTTGTCATAATTATCATCATCCATATCATTTTAAATCAAAGGTGATAAACGAGTAAACAAAAACGTTGTTTCCCAAACTGTGGGTTTTTAGCCGCTAATTAGATTCTTCAGAAACTTTTTATTCTTGCTACTGATTCGTTTAGTTACACAAGTGAAACAAACGTATCTCTGAGAAGAACACAGTGACCACTGTGATCATTTGGAAGAGGGATAGATCATACTCATACCTCATTGTGACCGTCAGGACTGTGGACTGTGATTTGCTTTGTGTGTTTTTTCACTGTGACCTGCATGTTTGGTTGGGTTTTTAGGTTTAAAGACTCTCATTGTTTTCCTCTGATGAAGCCAAGTCCTTATGTGACCTGTGTCTGAACAGTCATTGTGGCTACTATTGTATATATTCAACCTAGTGTCTTTGTTCCTACTGCTGACGAGAGAGTTGTGATTTCATAAAGTCAGCTACTACAGCTGTTGGCTTCTATGTTCTAATGCTTTAATATTAATATATATCAAGATGCACGTGGTTAACGTGTGCTTTAATATCCATCATTTGATCTTCAGAGCAATATAAAAAAAACAGACTTTGCTGTTGCAACAAATCATATATGATTCATGCATTCTGTTCCTTCTTGTTGCAGTGAAAACAGGAAGTGATCGCTTGAGGTTCCACATGTGGTTCCGACAGCATGGGGTGAAGTTTGACCTCGTGATCGGGATAAGGCCTCCGCTGTCATGTGACCAGTGGACGTAGATGCGACACGCGTCTCACACTTGGACCCTGCTCCTGCCACGCCTTCCACCCACCCGCCCTATCTTATCTCAGCAAATTACCAGAACCAGGATGATCTCTGCCTTTGTGAGCGCAGCTCTCCTCGAAACGGGCTCCACATCTCAAACGCATCTCACTCATTCTCAAACCTGGTCTGTCACTTCCTGTAACAGTCTTGTTTCTTGTGTTTTGTTTGTTTAACGATCGAAGACATTTGGACTTGAAGGACTTTCACATAGTTGCCATAACAAGCACCCACAATGATAATAAAATTACCTTATCTTAATTGTCTAAACCAAGATGTTTCCTTCTGCACTGAACCCTTTGACTCGACTTGTGACTTGCAGTAAAGTCTCCAAGACATCAGTGTGAAGCGCATTCACAAGCTCCGCTCATTTTATTGCTTCCCTCTATTGTTTACGTGGTCTTGATCCACAACTACTCCCAGTGGAACACATACGTAAAGCGTGTGTTTGGCCAAGTGCAGCATCACACAACACGAGGAACTGCGCGTTTCCTCGGATGTGGGTCCGTTGATCCACAGTCCACTATTTTTAGGACCCCCCCCCCTTCGGAAAAAACAACACACATGAGGCTGCGGGCGTCACTCTACCTTCACGGCGCTCGAGGACTCCTCGATGCAGCTCCCGTAGACGAAGCGGTGGCGCCTGCCGCTGAAGCCGGGGTTTATCCTCGGCATGTCGAAGTCTGGCACGCACAAACAGACAGCGCTGCGTTTGAGCATCGGGGGGGGGGGGGGGGTCGCGGACGCACAGCCGGAGGCCCTTACCTTCGCCCAGCACCTCCGCCCGGCACAGCAGCCTGCCCTCCTTCTGCTTCACGGCCCGCGCCGTCGTGTACGTGAGGCCGACCAGGTCTCCTCCAGCGGCGGCGCCCTGCGAACGCAGTCCCAACAGTTTGGATGCAGCGCCGGCTCAACGTTCCTCGCTCCCCCCTCACAAACGCGGCCCACCTTGTCCGGCCGGACGGGCAGCGCGAACCTCCTGTAGCTCGGCCTGGAGAACACGGGGGCCCCAGCGCCCCCGGCCTCGGGGCTCCTCTTCAGGTAGAACATGTCGAACAGCCGGCTGTCGTCGTAGGCGACGACGTCGACCACCACGTGGCCGGCGTCTTCGAAGGCGTTCACGTGGTGGTAGACGACCATCGGCGCCGCGAAGTACCTGGTCTCCACCTCTTTGCCGGTCCTCCGGTCGATGAGGTGGATGACGGTCTGCGGGAGAGGCGAGCGTTCAAACGGCGGCGCAGACAGAGGGGAGCGGCGCACGCGCGGATACCTGACACTTGCATTGTCCTCGGGGCTGAACTTCAGGCAGCTGGCCCAGTTGACGCCGCGCATGTAGGCCGTGGCCATCTTCAGGATGTCCAGCCTGAACGGCTGCTCGACGAGGACGAAGTAGTGGTCGCTCATGCCGAAGCTGTGGTAGTAGCTGGGGCTCAGCAGGGTGCGACACGGGACGGTGGCCAGCACCTCCACCCGGCTCAGCGCGGGCGCGTTCTTGGCCCTGTCTGCGGCACCAAGAGCCGAGCTGTTAGGGGTCAAGTGTTCCTATGGCGACGGGCTGATGCTGATCACGGCACCACACGGTGGTGGTGGTGGTGGTGGTGGGCTTCACGTACCTTCCTCCGACGCAGCGGGGACTTTGAACAGGACGTACTTGGTCTTTCCCTTCTCCGCTATCGACGTGCCCATGTTGTAGGCGTTGCCCTCCCCGTCGTAGTGCGGATGCGAGGTCGCCAGGTTCACGGGCAGGTACTTCGTGTAGTCCACCTGCGTGGAACAGCGCGTCAGCACAGGGTTCACGCGCCCGCGCGCTTCATGCGTGCAGCTCGGCGCCGGACGCCGTTACTTTGTCCAGGGTCTCCAGAGTCACCGGGTCGATCTTGCGGATGTAGTTGGTCTCGGACGTGGCAAAGTAGTCGTCGCCGTATTTGATGAAGTTGCTGGCGCCGTTGTCGGTGAAATCGGGCACGGTGTGGTTAAAAAGGGTGATCGCCCTGAAAGTAGGAGGAGAGACGTGAATGGAGGATGAATGCGAGGGATCATCTAACACTTTTAGTACCCAGCCCTATAAAAAAGGACAATGAATATAATGGCATTTTCAGCTGGAGATGTTAAAAAAGAGAAAACAAACAAACAAACAACGTTACTTGGTGAGCAGGCTCTTGCTTGGGTCTGGATACGCCATCGTCCCCATTTCAGACACGACTATGCTGTTTGCGCTCATGTTAGAGTTGTAG
Source organism: Betta splendens (assembly GCF_900634795.4). Taxonomy (NCBI): domain Eukaryota; kingdom Metazoa; phylum Chordata; class Actinopteri; order Anabantiformes; family Osphronemidae; genus Betta; species Betta splendens. The sequence goes on along the minus strand of NC_040884.2, from coordinate 14,920,838 downwards.
GTGTCACTTCTGAGGAACCTGCTCCTGTGCGTCACTTCACCTGCATTTACACAAAAACGCCTTATTTGCTGACGTATTCCATCTCCCTCTCCCCCCTCACACCGACGTTCGTGGCGGAGACGTCGCTTCAGGAACTACGGCGACGCCCATATTTTCTGGGGTATACCTGAGGAACACCTCAGGTGAGAAGTTCAACACCAACCATCTTTGAAGGCGAAGCTGTGCATAATGGCCAGCCCGTCAAACCAGTGGTTGTAGCTGGTGGTCCCCACGGAGAAGATGCCGGGCCCGTTGCGCAGCAGGGTGCCCCGCAGCCAGCCGGGGATGCTCCCTGTTTGAATGTGGAAACGGAACCTCAGATAATAAAAAAACAAATCCCCTTCACGTTCTTTCGCCGCAGAGAGTCCACGTACCTTTCACTTCTGCCTTCGCGGGCTCCGGCGCCTCCTCCGCGTTCTTGGGGAAGTCCTGGAACATGTTCGGCCGCGGAGGTGTCGGAGCGACACTGCAGCCCGACCACGCGCGGAACCGCTCCCTTTAAACGCGCTGGGAGGGGCTTCAGGCTTATCTGCACGTCCAGATTATCTCCGAGAGATCCCAATCCATCCAACTTGAATACGTGGAAAAACACACACACACACTGAAGTGTCCACAAATGTCCGTTTAGGTGATCCATGGTGGAGAAGCCACAATGAACGAGATCAGTGTCTTTTCACTCGTTTGGCCTCTTTCACCCCATTACATAATCTGTTACACACTATTGATTGGTTCAGGTCAGGTACAGTAAATTTTTGTTGTAACCTAGTAATTAAAATAACTCTGAAGCTCTTTAGAATTCAAACTACAGCAATTATAATAATGAACATTAAAATGCATGAGGGCTATTGTATAATTTATTTTATCTGCTTTGGTGATTACTCTAATACCACTTTATGGCTTAATGTCGCTGGATAGCACAGCTTTTTATCACACACACAGGTGTTGTGCTAATCATCCCAGCTAAGGTGTAACAGTGTGTACCTTCTTCTTATTCCCTTTATGACTTTTGTCTGCTTTTGGTGAATGCTGACGAGACGTGCGTGCGCCGCGAGAAGCAGAGGAAACATGCAGACTAATGGGAACGGGGGACTCTTCTTATGTAACGTGCTCTGTTGCAGTGAGGAGAATTGATGTCAGACACTCGTTGAAAAACACTAATCTTTACATTTACATGTACACACCATGCAGTTTGTTTCATATTCAGATCAGATTCCTCATTTGTTTAAGTGTTTTGGTAAAGATTGATTAGTATTAGTAATAATTATCATTTAAATATGCTCTGATTATGAGGCTGCACTTTGGCGCTTTTCATTTTGATTTGAGTCCACACAGACAAAATTGTGTCTGCTTGGAACCATGGCATTTCTCTGGGTTTTCTTAGACCTTTCATTTAAAGGATTTTAATCCTCTTTTGTGAGTTTCTTTTTTCTTATTTTACCATTTTGACCCCACAGATTTGGTTAAATCACTGTTTTAGCTCGGTGGGCGACTGCGTTTAATGCCACGGGATTCACTGGAGCTGTGGAGGGAGAACAGCTGGAAATAGTCGTACAGGGAGTAGAACAGAACAACAGCGTCGCCTGCAGGTCTTTAGGAGGAATTACACTGCTTGTATGATTACGAGTCAAGTGGGATGTGAAACTTCTCATTATAAAAAACCTGGTGCCAGGAACAAAACATAACAGCAGTGTGTCGAGAGTCAGCACGAAGGAGTACAATATATGATTATACAAACAGTTAACATTGTTTTTGTCATATTTTCAGATACTCTAATCATGTTAAGACCAGCAAGAAAATGTCTTTATAATAATGACTAATCAGACTGTTCAGTAAACGGTTCCACCCAGTATGAATGACTTTAATCATGTTTTGGGCATTTGTACAAAAAAAGTGTGCTTCAAACACGTTTTGAATGACGCCTCATCAACATCACATCAGTTATTTTTGGTATTTATTGAAAAGAACAAAACAAAATGCAAATTCAAATATACCCAGCAATCCCGTCACATATTCTTTTCCGTCTGCAGTACATTCAGGGTGTTTCACTAAATTCTCCTCTCTCCTCCACAACATTCACATCAGATCCACCTGCACCTGTTTGACTGTGGCGGCAGCGCTTTGCTGCCCTCTACCAGCGCTTCTGATGCAGGATGCTCCTGTTTGTCGCTATGAACTGTGCTGAATAGCATTCAAGTAGCCCCTCACTGATTATTCCTGCGCTGGACATGATTCTAGATTCATAGATTTCTGAGCATCGTCTGGATTGCATCATGTGGCAAAGTACAAGAATAACGTTTAGATAAACATTATGTACAGAAAACTAGATCTGTCTACAGGTGTCGGATGTTTTCCTTTAGAGTGCAATCTGCATGCAACACGACATGCAGTTATAAAGGGCGCGTGGAGAGCGTGTTGACAAGGTGTGAAGCTGCGGCCAGAGTCTGACTGTGGCAGACGTGTGCTGAAACAGAGCGGGACGTGGCCGACTCATCCCCCCGAGACGTATGAACATGAAACCCCCCTCACAGCTCACACGTTCAGTCCACCCGACTTCAAACGCTCCACCACTGAACGTGCTTCCTACCACCACACGCAGCGTGAAACAGGACCACCAGTCGCAAGTTGGCACCAGCGCGTTAACATGCTCACAGAACAAACAAATAAACAAAAACAAAACAACAGCATCGGCCTGTGATGATAACAGAGTGTAGTAATGGCTTAAGCGCTGGCACGTGACAAAATGAAAATGAAAATTATAATCGAGCATCACAACATCCAGCCTTGACAAGCCGGTTGACTTCACATTTAAAACTATTAACAAGGCGTCAGACGTGGAAACTGCACACAGGGGCGTCACACTGTGTTGGTGAGGAGTCGGGTGAAGCCAAACTAAAGGTTTTCACTGGACAACGGCAGGTCGTTTTTGGAAAAAGGCAACAAACTCAAATGCTGAACGCAGCAAGGCGAAGCGTTAATCCCTGTTTCACAACAAGCTCATAATAAGATACACTTACAATGAAAATTCAAGTACGTGTTGGTAAATCATCGATGAAATAGAAGTTTTAATTTGAACAAGTGACATTTAAATTTATTATAAAAAGAAGGTCTTTGAACCGAGTTGCTCCTGTGTTCAGTGACGCCTGTCGACTAAAATGTAACTGCTTACTCAATAGAAGATACTTAAGAAAACAATTACAACATGTGAATTAAATTCACTTTGCCATAAATTCATAAGCACTGATAAAACAGCACAACCTTTGTACCATTAGATGAATAAATATGGAAGTACATATTATGTTAAACAGCTGAGTGGAAATCATATATAACATGAGGCAGAAGCTATTTTTCTCACAATGTTTGTTAACAAATATCTTTGACAAACTAAACTTTTACAATATGAAACACTGATTATTGTCTTTGATTTCACATTAAACTAAAAAAAAGGGAAATTATGAGCTGAACCGAACTGAACTGAGCTGAGCTAAGAAGCGCTGATTTCTTCCTGGATAACAATCACGGCAGCAGCAGAGTAAAAACAGTTTCTGTCTAAAAAGAGACGATATCACGTGAATATTACTGTATATAAATATTAGGTCACTGCCGGAGGTGGAAAAAACGTGTCAATTGACCTGTGTTTCGCTTTAGTTTCGGGTTGTGTCCGAATCCAAACCACATCTCCAGCACTTAGTCTGACCCCTTAACGTGTGAATAAAAATGTCGGCTCCTACAAAACAGTGTAAAGAACTAATTTCTGCTTATGCAATGCCACATTTTCCCCTTATTTCTGTTGTAGACATCTAGTTTTAACCGTCTCCCAAAGTCCCTGCGTTTCTTAATGCCAGTAAACACACACATCACTGACATTCACATTCCCTTTTAGGTACTTTATACATCAGTCTTTGTCACTTTAAAAATCTGAACCGTTTGCATTTTTTAACAGGTTTGTCCGGACTCCAGCCAGACAAAGGAAGCAGACTACAAAAACACTTTCACCCTTTTTCCCCAGAGTTGCTTCAATGAGCAGATTCCTTTAAATGAAACGCTTGCACAAATGACGCCATGAAGGTGATGAGCTGATTTGTTCAATTTCATCCAAACCTGTCCCTGCACAATTACCTCAAATGGGAGCGAACGACGCTCGACCCGCCTCCCTGAACAAACACCTGGCAATGGTGTTATGGCACCGACCACAGACGCACGTTCACTCGTTTTGATCCTGGGACTCTGGCAGCGACAGTAATACAAAAGGAAACTTCTTCCGTGAAGTAGCACGAATGCGAAGAACGGTAAACTTTTGACAATTTGTGTTTGGACCAGGAGTCCGGCCTTCGCAGGACGACCTCTCTCGTGTAGTGCTAGATTGTTCAAGAGAAACATAATTGGCCATGCAAACAGGAGTATTGCTAAGAGGTCATTTGATGGCTTGGGGATGGCCTGTTGAGCGGTCCATCGTACAGCTCAGCGAGTGTGCCCACTTACCACACCTCATTACATTCGGTCCTCTAATGTCCCAGCTTCCATGCGAGGGTCCGGCTTGCTGCTCGTCAAGCACTGGGACTCAGAGTGACATCTTGTTGTCTCTATTGCAGTGTTCGGCGCCGCTGAGGGCCCCGGTGCCTCTAATCCGTCTTCCCGTTCTCCTGCGGCGCTCCGGCCTTGTCCCAGTGCGCCGAGCGCAGCACCTTGTAGCAGCCGCGGGCGATCTTATGCATCCACATGACGTTCATGATGTCCAGGCAGATGCTGGAGCCGATCCAGGCCACGCGGCCGCCCCAGGGCACCAGGTAGAAGGCCTCGGTGCCGTAGACTGCATACATGCGACTGTAGTAGACGGGCATGACGGCGATGCGGACCATGAAAAAGACCGCCGCCATGGCGACGCCGTTTGCCATGTTGGGCCGGGACGACTTGGGATAGCCTAGAACCTCAAAAAACCAGCTGAAACACAACATGCGATTAGGAGGAGCGTCTTGCAGCCGTGCCACTGTTGTAACGTTTCAATGGACTCCAGGTCGTCAGCACAACGGGTACGTACCGCTGGTTCACGCACGGCGTGGAGAACTCAGCAAGCAGCCGGAAGTTAGCAAAATAAGGCAACATTCCTTGGCCCTGGAGGAACACGACAAGAGCAGGAAGACAACGAAACAGGACCATGTGGCAAAACAGTTCCTCTCAACATGAAGAAACAATGAGCACGCTGTACGGTCATGGTTACATACACTGGGCCAGCCAATAGTTGAAGGAGCAATCAAAAGCCATGCAGAGTCAAAAGTGACATGTTTGACCGCCAACCACTGTTTAGAAGATCAGGGCCTGACTTACACATCGTCAGAGGCATTAGATCATCTTCTGCACCGCTTAGGACCTGGGTGCACAGCTGAATTATGGGTAACTGCTACTATGAGTAATGACGATGACCCTTAATCCACAGTATTTCCTGCGATTCAAGACCCCCCATGGTTCTTTATTACTTGTTTATTCTTATAGGACCCACCACTGATTAGGTTGTGGTATACGTTCACGAGGAGCTACATAATCACCCTGGGGCTTAAGGGATCCTACTTAACACGAGCCCACTCAATTTCACCCCCGTTGCATGAAGATGATCCTAAAACCAAAGCGCCTTCAGGACGCCTGATCTTAAGCACGGTTGCTGCCGCCCCCCTCCCTAAATCTGCTGTAAACCTTTAAACATCGACCACTTGGTCGAAAGTGATGGAGGTAAAATTGTGCCATTAGCCAAATAAGTTGGAATAATGTATTCAAATGGAAACAGTGCATTAGAGAGACTGAGGGCTGTGATTTGTATCTGACTTTTAGCTTTTTTTTGACTTATTTCCAAATTTGATTTAGGTGAACGCACGTTTAGAATGAGTTAAGATAAAAGTCATAAAGATTCAATTTCACTGAAACACTCATTCAAGGGTTATTTGGCGAGTGGCCCGGCGTCGCTTCCATTCAAACCCAGACTTACCGTCAAGAGCTGAAACAAAAGCTGGTGATTAAAGCATACGCATACAAACAAACAAGGCACGTCTGCAGGTTCTGTACCGCGTGACGTGTGGCTCCACCTAGCACGAGCACGCTAGTACCTCTAGGAACTGGTAAGTCCATACTGTGACTGGGCATCATATCTGCTCAGTGCAACACAACAGCAATAACAGCAGACAAGACAGGAATGAAGAAGTCCCCATCTAGAGCAAAACCCCTTCGCTTTCCTACATGACACACACTCCCTCCTGGTAGTTTTTGCATGTGCGGGGGATGACGTAACTGTAGTTTTAGGGGTATAACAAGGGGCCGTCTACGTTAGAGTCAGCAGAGAACACACACGGACAGACAGAGATATTAGAAGAAACCAAAAGCCACCACAACTGGAAGAACAGAAGAAGCCACAACCAAAAGAAAGCATGCATGTTGTGTTTTCACGCCGGTGATTGGGTTACGGTTCCACCCTTTGATTAGACTACACACACAACAGACAGATTATGCAGCTGGGAAATAAAGTGAAATGAGTGGATGACTAATAAATTCAACATGACCTGTTGATTCATACTGACACAAACTTTTAAAGAAAAATAAAAGCTTTCTATCTCGGGTAAATTTAATTAAAGTGCAAGAGTTCATTTTTTTATGTGGTGTGAAAACGCTTACATATATACACGCAACACATTAACTAATAAGACTCTGACAACATGTGACAAATTTAACTGAATCAATGAACACGACATCAAAGCCGGCCAATTCTACTGGTGTGTTACTGCGGACGTTGTGGGACTGAAGGAACGGGACTTAGTGTGTTCAGTCCGTTTATCGTAACACGTAACAGTCATGAGTGTCCAGTAACAGTATGGCCTGCTTGGCTTCGTTCCACTGACCCTTGCTTCCCGAATGAAGGGCTGCATTTGCAACGCGGCTGCTAATCCTAAACATCATCTAATTCATTAGTGGGACGCTGAGGTTTTGATATTAGAAAACGCTGAAGTCACGTCCAAGGAGGAATGTGTAAATCCAGCCAGTTCAGGACGAGGGCGGTTGCATTTATGCAAATACATTATGTAATTTGCCAAACGTCTATGAGTAATTTATTAATGTAGAGCATGTTTAATTGAAGTATAATTGAACTATGAGGAGTTAAAGGCAGAGCAACACACACTGCCATTGTTATCTTTATAGCAAATACTAAACTAATGCAAAACTAAACAGGACTCAGGTGAAATGGGTCTAAAACGGGGAGAGGCTGACTTTTACGACATCGTTTCCAAACTCAGTGTCCACCTGACAGGAAGTGTTCAACATTGCACGGGGAGGACGCGGCCTAGTGGGTGTGTGGTTCTGTCGGGCGTGTGGCACTAAGTGAGCGGCCCTGTGCGTATTCTCTGGTCAGAGTGTGCCAAGAGGAACGTAAGGAAGAGACACAGGAGGCAGACAGGAGCCGAGCCCGGCCACAGGAGACACACAAGCGGGAGGGCGCCGCCGAGAGGCCGGCCGGTCGCTGGGAGCGTCAACGGTTGTCGTCGGCATGCACAGCGACCCGCCCGTGGGGAGGGGGAGGGGGGTGGGTGGGGGGGAGCTGCCGGAACTGCTAGCATGCACGCTGGTTACAGTTCAGCATTCGGACGCTCGGCTAAGCTCAGGTGAGTTCAGCGAATGTCAGTCACAGAACATTTACAAAGGGGGTGGGGGTGGGGGGGAGAGGAGGGGGGGGGGGGGGGGGGGGGGGCAGTAAAACAGACAGAAAGCACAGACTGTAAGGCCTAGGTGGGGGGGGAGAAGGGGGGGAAGGGCATCAGCCAGTACCATCATTGAGCATTCCATGCAAAAAATACCATAGTTATGGATTTGTATAGTCAGTACGATCCTGGCAGCCTACAGGGGTTCAGACAGAACCAAGAGTGAACAGCACCGCACAGAAATGCTGAGCACGCCGACCACCTCCACATCTGGCCAAGGGCTTATTATTTACCAGCGGTGCAGGAATCAGCAGCGACTCGCTAATTAGTACTCCAGGCGCGTCGTGGAATTAGAGCTGGTCCGACTGGTCTAACTGTAAGAACCCACTCGAACAGCCCAAGGTGTAAAAACGCCAACAAAGCGACTGTTGGAAAACGATAGGGGTCAGAAGCCGCGATCCAAACATCCAGCCAGTGTTTACATGTACTGTATGTTTAGAACACACACACACACACACACACACACACACACACACACACACACACACACACACACACACACACACACACACACACACACACACACACACACACTGAAGAAGTTCCTTATCTCACTTGTTTTCGCCTGCACAGCTTAAACATCCTGCAGTGCTTGACCTCGCCTTGTGTAAACTGACCCGGCCCCCGCAATTAGTTCAGTGCATCAACGGCGTTGGTTAATGACCTGAACTAACCGTGAACTCGGTTACGCGGACGCGTCCAGCGTGACAGGGCAGAGCTGTTCACCCTTGGTTGTCTCCTTCCCATCTTGCCTGCACGTTCTGCTATTGGACAATAGGGCACTCACCAGTACATAGTAGTAAGCATACAACGCTGCCAGATGGTGAATTACAAAAAACTTGTCTCCTATCGCCTTCCAATAGTAAAATATTAGCAGCAGATCTGGAAAAACAAGGGGAGAAGGGGAGAAAACACAGAATTAAAGCAAGTGATGGGGCTCAAAGTCAACTTATCAAAGCATGAAGTCTTCCACCAATATTACCTGGACAGATTTCTTACCAGATATGAGGTAGCCTGTTGTGATGGCAACATTAGTCTTCACCAGTGTAGGATCTCCCCTGTTGTAAACACAGATTTGCACAAACCATATTGAAAAATAAAATACCTCATTACTGAGCACGATGAGACACAAAGCAACTAAAAAGGGGCCAGAGATGAAGGAAAACACGGTAACAGGATGCACGTCTTTGAGGTCATAGTCTGCTTTAGTCGCGAGCCTGGAGTGAGGAACGACCAACACATCCTTTTAGGGACTTAGTGGTGCAGAGGTATTCTAAATCTCCAGTGTAGACGGCTACCTGACCGTGTAAGGGTGGAATTAAAAGCCTTGAAGCAGAGTCAGGATTTCACAGGGCTCAGAAATCTTGCTGTTGAGATCAAATAAACATGTGAATAATCATCTCTCGTCTCGAGTTCAACGCTTAAGTGCCCGATTAAAGGGTTTCACAGATGAGGGGGACGCCTCAAGCGTTTACTCCTCTGCTTAAGGCAGCACAGCTCCCACCTTCATCAGTGTCGATGTGTTACAACCCAAACTAAAGGGTACAGGCCGACTCTCACCAAACTGGGTCTTCATTGACGGCGTCGTCAAACCACAAGATGCAGAGACAGAAGATTCCCACCAACATGGCGTGAAACGTCGACACGGTCCTGAAAGCGAGAAGGAGGAGACGCTGACACGCGGTGTGCAGTTGGATGACGCTCTGCCCTGTGTTTCAGAGCAGTAGCATTCATGGGAAATCAAATTATTGCCTGTCGGGCCTCTGCACAGATTCAGAGCAATTAGTCAGAGAGATTAGGAAGCGCTGAAGGGCCGCGCTGAGCGGCGCACGGCCCCAGTCGCCCATTCAGGCAGTGAGACGGGCTTCAGCCGTCACTCAGTAAGACAGGGGCTCCAACGCCTTCGGCTCAGTGTGCAAACTCACGGGTCTAAACTCCTCCTGGCCGGATCCAGCTCGATAAGCCTTTATTTGCATCTGATCGTAAACCACCTCAGACTCTACAGGTGCAGTCGGGGTCATAAAACAGGTACGAGGACGTTAAAATGGCGATTCACGCAGGCTGGGCCGCCCTGTGCGTTTGACTTTACAGTACTGGCCAAGTTGAACCGACCGGACCTACAGAACTGGGACCACATACTGGTGCCGTCTGAGCTCGTTCAGTTCATTTATTATTTTCTTTGAGGTCCTACTTCTCTGTGTATTTGCCACTCATTAACTGAAACTAATCTAGGTCCGTTGAACGTGATGAGGATGATCTGACTTTTAATTCCAATTTCATGCAGTTGATTGTTAAAACTATTGCTTCAGTCTGACCGATGTGGTAACACACCACAGTGGAGTCACTGAGTCGCCACAGCTAACAAATATGACTGGAAGAATTCTAAAATGTTCTAGAGGAAAGACGTACACAAACATATGGTGTTTGTTTTGGCTTGTCCGACTTTGTTCTTCTTCTACGCCTGATATAAACGACACACAGGCGCTGTGTCAGATAAACAGACGTGCATTCCGGCGAAATCCCACAATGCTCAGTGTCTGCGAAGTAGAAGGACAGTAACCGCTGCAAACGCCACACAACACATTCTACCAATGAGTCACACGACGGTGTCTGCAGCGTGCAAACGTTCAGATGGGTCGCAGCTTTCCGGCAGGTCACCTTGAGTTCCATTCGACCTTCTGCTTGTCGCTGAGGCGGTGGAAGCCGGCGCTGACGCGTACGGAGATCCAGGGGCTGACTCTGTGGAAGAGCCACTGGAAGGTGACGAAGCTGCTCACGGAGATGGCGAGAATAAGCTGGCTGAACGGGTCCATGGCCACCCGACCTCTCTGCGGCAGGACAGGGAGAAGGAGGGCAGAGTCAGGAGTGGAAAGTCACCTCGGACGTCATCGTGCAATGGGTTCGAACTGACAGAGGACAGGAGGCGAGATGCTCGGCTGAGCAGATGTGGGCAGATGTGTGCTAGTAGTATAAACAAGGCTCGAGACCATGAAGGACGGGCAAACCGGGCCCATGACGGTTTGCAGTGCGGCCCATTTGCGACGGCGCGGCCTGATGCCCAGGTAAACATGAATCCTGGGCTCCACGGAGTATTTTTATCCATTTTACTCCGTATCGATTGCTTCGAGCGCTGCATGTTCCAAACACAAAACGGCCCACGAGGCCACGCGCGTGCTTGTTGAACTTTGGAAATATCTACAGAGCCGCAGTGAAAGCTCAGCTGTCAGTTAATTTTTACTGAGGTCCAGTGGGCAAGTTGCCACGACCTCCGACGGGAAAACGAAGGCGCAGTACTGACCGGATCAGCGGCGCTGAAACCCGTCCGACTGGCTGCACTTTGACAGTTAAAGCGGATGCGCCTCTCCGAGGGTATAGCTCAGAGAGGAAACCAGTCACTGTGTCAGTGTGTTTGTGCTCTATTTACATATGGTCCCATTTTCCCCGTGCACAGTCATGTTGCGTCTCCTCGCCCACGCAGCCTCGCTCCCTGGAGCTCTGGCCTTGGTGAGCGTAAACCTGCGCCTGTTGCCACGTTGCGCTCGGGGACAAACAACGCGCCTCACTGACACTCTGCAGCCACGTGGAGGTCACCTGGGAGCTGAAAGGCCGAATCCACGCGCGCTGCCGGTGCCTGTGAGCGACGCATTGGGCTCCAACACTAAAGCTAAATCCTCTTGGAGGAAGTACAAGATGATCTAAGCGCTTAAATAAATCGTAGCTTCTCTTGCCTATGTTAACTGATCAGACCTGTGTAAATTGCAACTCCACATAATAGGCTTTTTAAATGCAAACAGGCAAAGGGGTTGCTTATTAAGGATCAGATCAGCCTGGTCCAGTCTTTCTAGGAATTGTTTCTGTTTCCAATGCACAGGTATGGAATGTACGTCTTCCTGGAGGCCGCGGCTGATGCGCGTCTGTCTGACTTGATTCGCACTTGAGGTGATGTCATGCACATGTCAGCAACGAAAACTTTACAAAGAAAATAGTGCCCACGTGCTGCAGGTTCTTCCTGCTAAGTTTCAACGCCACAGGGCCTGATGGGAAATGTCACACCTACAAACTACTTGATAAATTGTTGGACTAACAAGAGGAAATCATTTTCAAATTAACAGTAGTTACTAGACGGGCTACAAGATTCTTTGTTAATGATTTAGCAGCATCCAGCCGTTTCCTTGTTAAACTACTTCATTCACTGAGGCCATGTGTTATGTTTAAAAGCATCAACAGTATAATACCACATTAATTCATAATCAGATTAGTTACTTTTATTATAAGGTAATCACAACTTTTTTGTGAACACATCTGTACAAATGTGAATCCTTGGGAGTCCGATGTTAAACAAATGCACAACTGTGCCTTTTGGTTATTTAATTAACGATGATGTCATTTGAAATCAATGTTGGTCAGATGAAGCACCCGCTGCCTTTTCACGGAGCTTCTGTGTGAAACATCTGACTTAGATCCAGAACCACCGCGTAAAAGGTTACTCGGGTGGTTGGGTAATAATAAAAACAACTGAACAGATTGGTGTGATCCCATTTCACAGGATGTGAGCGTGTCTGTGACTTCCTGTACATATTGTGAAGTGAAGGCTGTTGGTTGAAAACTATCACCCCATCGCAGGTTCTGTGTCACTGCCCCCTGTTGCCACCGCCTGCTCCATATGTTCATATATGGGCTGGCGCGGGGTTAGTGCGCTTGCGTGGGACAGTTGCACTTTCCTTTAAAGAGAAAAGCTCGGCGATAAATGTTATCGGCATCACAGATGTGACCTAGATCGACCGCTGGAGGAAGCGCGTCACGTCGAACAGGTACTGCTGCTTGGATTCAAGCAGGAAATACGGTATCAGACGGCGCGCGCGCGCAGGGCCGATCCACGCCGCACCGCTCGGCCAGCTGCTGTTATGTGTGAAGCAAAAAAAATAACACTGGCCTAGTCGCGTCCAGTGGACCAGAACCGGACGTCGGACCGGACCGGACCGGACCGGGCCGGGCCGGACGCTCCTACCTCCTGGCTCTCATCAAGATGTTTGTGCGCGTCGCTCCCTCAGCTGCTCACGGTTGCCAGGGTCGCTGGCGGAGCCGTGTGCGTTGAGTCGAACCAACAGCCATGTCGAGTCATTTTGGATTTCTCTGCACAGCACGGCCCGTCTCCAGCTCCAGCTCCGCGCGCACACGCGCGCATCGACACGCTCGCACACTAACGACTCGCGGACGACGCGACGGGGTCGGAGCGCCGCGGCTGCGAGCTGCTCGCCGAGGTTCCCGTCCAAAATGAAAGGCGCATCATTGCAGTGGTGCGGATCGTGCAGCTCGACGTTCGATTATAGAAATGACCGAGGGGGTGGGGTGGGGGTGTAGCTCTCTCTCTCTCTCTCTTTCTCTCTCTCTCTCTCTTTCTCTCTCTCTCTCTCTTTGCCTCCTGTAGGGCTCAAATTACAGCTAAATTCTTAAAGACACACGCGCGCACGCCAAACACGCACACGTGCACGCACGCCACCAGAATAAACTGCCCAAGAACACGCTGCGTCTATTTATAGCCGGGACCGATCCGGTATAAATCAAACAACGTCGCACACAGCAGCCGTGGCCCAGTGATCTTAATATCATCAAATCCCCGCAACCGAGCCCCCGAATCTGCGTCTTAAATCACACTTAAGCACATTATGTAACATTTTGAAAAGTAAATGGTTTAATTAGTGGCCTGTGGGGAAATGCATTATTGGGCTCATAAGGAAGAAGTGGCGACAGAACGTCCGAGGCTGTGAGGAATTAAACATGAAAGAAAAAAGGGTTGAGGACACGAGCAAAAACGAGACAAAACGGGGGAGGGGTGTTAAAAAGCATTTACCAGCAACGTGTGAACAGCCACGACGAGGTCTGTTGTCATTTCATTGACCCCCCCCTCCTTACAGATTACCCAAGGGCAGATGACAGACATGACCAGTGGGTGTGATATTACCTTACATCTATAAATTGAATAACAAGTGCCACTGCAGCAAAGCAGCGTCTGTTTGCAGGTGTCACTCACATGGACATAATGGGACGTTTGCTGTTGGTCTTCTGCACGCATTGGGATCTTTACAGTGTCATCGATATGATCCATTTTGACTGTGAAATGAGTTGCGACTCTTCCTGTATGAACAGCGACTTTGCCCGTTCCCACCTGGATTACGTTGAACACAGTCAGCAAACGGTTTTGTTTGTATTATCAGTGTAGAAATGTGTATATATATACATATTTCTTTACATATGTATAAAAAATAAAGAACTTCACGGAAAGTCTACTGGTAGTTAATTTTTTACACGTAAACACACCACGGTGAACGTATCATATGGCAGACCTAAGCTGGTATCAACACAACCTTTATATAATTCACAAACAACGAATAAATAATAAAACCAACATTGTAACCAATGTCAACTGTTGTTGTTCACCTTTACTCTTTAAAGCTGTCACATTCCCCTTTCATGTATTGATAGTCCTTTCAAAGTAAAACACTTCCCTTTCACAGAAAAATATCAACGCATTAAAGGAAGTTATTTAAGTGCATTAACTTGACGCACACTGTTCAGTGTTCATCACACATCTGAGTTCTAAAGTATTTGTGTATAAAACTGAGCCAAGCTCAGTCCTGAACATGTCATACGGTTTATACAGCGTAACAGCGGAAGAAGCGCTCCATCAGTGAATTAGAGTCATGAAGGAGGCTTTTGATCCAACCAATGGACCAACTCCCCAGCGAGCACTGCTGAATGTGGCCTGTGGTCTGAGGACTGCAGCATGGCGATGCACAAGCTTGGCATCTAGAATTTAGGCTCATAAACTTTATACATTACTTGCACATTGCATCAAGTCAACTCGTAACTATCATTTTAGCTCTAGGTTTTAGCTTTAGCTTCGTATAGTCCTACGATATAGTTCCTAGTATATTAATTTGTTTTCAAGTTGAATTAGCATGACCACATGTAGCAACAGTCTTACTTGTTTACACTTTTCTATGTGAAGTAAGTAAAAGCCATTTATAAAATACAGTGATGTACTGTAAGAAAAGGACTAGCGTAATAAATTAGCTTGCATCTTCATCTTTCTCGTTCGCACGTGCACGCGTCAGTGGGTGTCATGGAAACAGAATGATGGAAGTTATATAATTTATATAAGGCCCATAGACGAGGGTATTCCGCCATTTGTCGTTGGACGCTGACTTTCACGGACGTTTTTTGTGAAAGTTTTTCTGTGGTGGCTAACGATAGCTCCAGGAACCACGAGCCCTTGGATATCTAATTCAACTCAAGGATCATTGGATTTACTACTTGCAGCAATCACTCACCTGATCTGAAAGAACCAACTGGAGCATCTCATGAGCTGATGTCTGAAAGTACCGGCGTGTGGCCGAGATTCACCTCTGCTTGGCAGGTTAGAACAGATATGCTGCTTTTTGTATTAGCCTACATGTAACTTTGCTCCTTACAACTGTTTAATATGCTCTTTGTATTTGATTTTATAGTTGGAAAGGGGTTTAATGTGATTTATTCCATGTTAATTGATTATTGGTGGTCATTTTTTGTGATTCAAAATGGCGACTGGGCCTAAATTCATGTTCCCATGGAAACGCAATCACGCGCCCAGGCCCAGTTCTGTCAGTAGCTGCGTTACTGGACTGAGTGGACAAAGACAGAGCAGTAAGAGTTTCAGAGCTACGTCAAAGCGACTGGTTTACTCGTTTTATGTCTGTTTAATAAAAACTAATTTTGTTAAGACAGCAGGGAATTTACTCACCTGCTTGCAAAAAACTTAGTGTTATTAGTTATGCTTCAGATAATATGAAGGTGCAAGAAAGATGTTTGATTTTTAATTAGTAAAGTTTCTCAGTTGCACATGAACAAAACGGACTAGCGGATGTTTTATTTTGCATTTATCTGACAGGGTTAATGTTAATGTTGAGGTGAAGTTTTGCAGCGTTCATTAAAATAAATTCACCAAGGTCATTTAATGTAGTTAAATATAGACTTACAAACATAACAAAGTCAGGGTCAATTTCAATAATAATCATGTGCACTGATATCGGACCAATAATAAAACACTGTTGTAAACCCTACCGTAAAGTAACTGTGTCAAATCCGATAGTTTATTCAACGTTTGCTTTCAGAGGGAGAAACAGCGCCGTACCGGGGTCATTTAGTGTCTAACATAGGTTTTACCGTCTCGGCTCAAACACCACATCCAGGTTACTCATTTCTTCTGTCTAGTTACAGTAGGAACATAAAACAAGACGTAGACACTAAAATAATACAATGCTGTTGAAGTCATGTCATTCAAGTGTGTACGGACATACTTGAATAACATGACTTCATGACATCTAAAGATGCAACAAGTTCTGTTTTTAGTGTGTCACCTGTTTAAACCCCACGCGAGCCCACCTGTGTGATATCAGACAGTGTTTGAGTAAATGGGAAAAGCTGTAAGTTGTCAAAAGTCAAACAAGTTAATAATCGCTGCTGTTTTGTGTTTGAATTGAAAGAGAAGAAGAAAAGAGAGAGAAGGAAGAAGCAACGTCACGATGGCAAATAAGAAGATCTGTGTAGGATTCATGACAGAAGAACGAGAGGGACAGAGAAGAGAGAAAGCAGAAGAGGAAAGAAGAAGAAACAACGAAGCCACTCCTGGACATATGCATCTGCATATGTCCAGGAGTGGCAGAACAAGATGATGAAGAAAAGCGTGGAATGCAACTTCAAAGAAATGGATGGAGATAAAAGGATGACAGCACTGAAGGTATAACACAGTCAGGTCTTTGACCGGGTATAACACAAAGCAGACATCATCCACCATGACCGTAGCGCTGGATGCTTCTCCCTGCTTACTGTAGGTGGCCCTCTATAAAGGGCTTTAAGTTACTGAAACAAGGCTGTTGCACAAAATAGATGTTTTGTTTATTTTTGCAGAAATATAAAAAAATAGTTACATGCATTGGTACAGTCATAAATACAACAGGAAATACTTGGGAAGCAAACAATGTAAAGCTCCTTTAGGTGAAAACACAAACTAGTGGTAATAAAAGCAATGTAATGAAAGCTAATGGACCAAAGCAGCACACACTCAGTGAGGCTTCAATACTACACCTCTGATCTGTGTACATGTACCATAGAGCCAGCTTCAAAAGGCAACTTCATCCTACAAAGTTATGTTTATGCCAAATTTCTCCATTGGCACTTTGCATATCAATACATATAGTCCTTGAAATACAGGAAACATACATGTCAAAATCCTGCCAAATATGATAAAAGGCACAAAGAAGAATAGATACACGATGATAATGGATCATGAGACAACAATAACTACAACAAAATGTACAAATATGACAATTTATAGCATATAAAGAGTTATTATTGTTAAAAAAGAAATCACCTGACACCAAAAAACGTTTTAAGTATAGAATTACTCTCTGATGATTACTAATTCATTCAACAAGTGACTGCTAATCCTCATGTTGACTATATAGTTACACCACAAATGTATAAAAGGCGTGACCTTATATTAGTCATTCACCGTGGAAAAATAGCACCTTGGAGCTACGTCTGAAGTTCAGGACAGACACAAAAAGCACTTCTTTAGCACAAATGTTTATATCTTCAAACATGCTCATGTGATTCCTGAGTAAGCCACGATAATAGTTTATGAACCTAAATCAACAATGAACAGCTCATCATATTCTACTATATTCACGTGTATCGGTTGTTAAGTATGAACTGGTCTAATAAGGATTATATCATACATCAAACAATCTAACAAACAAGTGAAGGAGAAATGTTGTGTGTTCGTCCATGACACATTTTAATCTCTTAGGGCATAACTGAACCCAACATAAGGCACTGTGTTGAACACTAGCATAGTTCATTTCTCCTGAAAGTTATTATGGACGATTTCAAAGTCCAACAAATACAAAAATAGAACACCACAGAAGAGGTGTGTTGTAGCGTGCTGCCGTCATCCCTTTGCTACACCATGAACTGGGTGTATCCCTCTGCGCCTGTGACGATCACGTCCATCCAGATCCTCATGGCCTCAGGGGACGGAGCGACCATGTAGTAGACGCGGTCATGAGTTTTTACACTGAAGGTCAGCGAGGGGTTTGGACTCTGGGGGACGGAAGCAGAAGGTAAAGATGATGTTGTATCCGACCCGTACACACATACACACAAAGAAGCATGTGTGCAAACCTTGTGCGCGTTCTTCAAATGATCATAATATACTTCCTCAATTGCTTGGAAGTAAATGACTCCTTTCAGCTTGGCTTCATGCTTGTCTAAAGACGACAATAAAGAAGGAAATACATAAATATATGAATCAATCCCATATATCATCACAGGCATTGGTGTCTTCCGTCTCACCTGCATAGTAAGACAGAGTGCGTCTGTTGCGGTCAAAGACAAACCAGCGTTTCTTCCACGTCTTGATTTTGCCTCCCATCTTGATCAAGTAGCCTCGACACGTTTTCTCAGAGATGGACAAGTGGAAGCACGTGTCTGTGTTGTGGCCTGCTGACTCAATGTGAGCCCGCAGGTCGAAGTCGTCCTTCCTCACTGGAAGGTACCGTGTCAGCGGCCGGGACTAGGGGGAAAAAAAAGACAGAGTGACTGGGCTTATTAAAAAGAAGTGTTTCAGAAAATGAAGTATTTAGAATTTCCTTTGTGTTCCACAACTCATAGATAAATTTATTATTAGATTCTTTCGTCTGCTTCCAGAAATTGCAGGCGCGGGGAAGAGAGCGAAGGTTGATTGGTGAAGCTTATATTCAGTCAGCATGTAACTGAAACCATGCAAGAGGGGGAGCTGCATACACACAGTAAACAGCTCCCCCGTGTGTCCTCTCTTTCTATCCTACCTGTGCCCTCTGTTTCTCTCGCAGTTTCACCTCCCGGTCGATGAGTTTCTGCCGTCTGCTCGTCTCATCCTGTAGCTTCTTCTCCAGCTCCTCCCTCCTCCTCCTCTCCTCATCGAGCGCCTGCTTTCGCATTTCCATCTCTTGTTCCTAATACATTATTTTGTCAGACAGCAACAACTAGATATGGTAAACAAAGCACTGCCACAAGTGGTGTCAGCCTGCTGAATCTCATGCTCCAACATGAACAAGAGATTGTGATGAGGACTGTGTAATGACCTTGTACTCAAGCAGGCGGTTCTTCTCGGCCTGGGCCTCTCTCAGCAGACGTTCCATCTCCTCCAGCTTGGCCACGTTGGACGTGCTTGCACTGGACAAAACCAAAACACACACGAGAAAAAAGGTTAGAAAAAATATAAATAAGTTCTAAAACAGCCGCAACAAAGAAAAAGTAAATGCTGAGCTCACAGAGTCCTACAGTATACCATTTCAATTTCCCGCCTAAAGGCTCCGTCCCTTGATTACTCTATGTTTATCCAAGCTCGGGTGTTTAATCAAAAGGGGAAGGTTATTAGAAATAAATGTCCAGATGTAAAGGCTATGAAAGTTTGGACAACAGGCATAGTTTGCTCCAAGTCTTTCAAATTTACAATGGTCTACACATGACAAGAATTCCTAACTAACATCAGAGGGATGTGTGTGTGTGTGTGTGTGTGTGTGTGTGTGTGTGTGTGTGTGTGTGTGTGTGTGTGTGTGTGTGTGTGTGTGTGTCTTGTCATGTTGAACAGCATTTTCCCCTTGGTCGGTTTTAAGCTCAAACACAGACACAGACACAGATTGTGTCTTATCCAGAGCCAACAGGAAATTGATACCCAGTGTTGATCTGCGATGATGTCATAACATTGTTAAGATGAATGGCATACATTAGACTCGGTGTAAACAAGAGTGAGAGAGTGAGTGAGCGGGCGGGCACGAGAGAGAGAGAGAGAGAGAGAGAGAGAAAAGCAACAAAAAAATGTAAAAAAGGGAGGAACCAGAAGTGATGAAGGAACAAGAAAAAAAATCCAATTTGTTTCAGTGTTTCCACTTTGATGTTATGTCAGCACCATGAATAGATCACACTCTACATCCTGCCAGTATTAGCTGACATTTATTATTAAAGGCTATTAGTTTAACCAGCTGTGCTGGTAATTATTATTTAGAAAAAAAAAAAGAAATTACTTGAAATGACTAACGACTTATATTGCATGAACAATAATCCAGTGCATCTTGAGTGTCATTATAAGAGCTTTAATCCCCTTGCCATAGTCTTACCTCCGAAAATGAGATGAGGTCACACTCATACTGACCCAGTCCGGTTTAAATCTAACGCTTCAAGCAGGAGAACTTGTATTCCCAAAAGGTCGAGAGCATCACTTCTACCATGAAACTACTTGTTTGCCAAGAACTGATCCAGGTTCCACCACACGTATTCCAATCCAGCCTATACTGGAACAACACAATCCACCCGGAGCCATACTGAGATTCATACTGAGAAACAACCCGCGCCAAGAACACTATAAATACAGAAGGGTCAATCTGCAAATGATTTGCAACTCTGCAAAGTCAGTGCAGAACAAAGAGCAAACCATTCAGAGCAGGGAGGGGGTGGCGACAAAAGACAGATGCGTCCAACATGAAAAGCAGAAAGGAGAGCAAGCACACTTGGTTTAGTCCAGACGGGGAGCGGGAGCCCCAAACGCTCCTCCACACTCGTGCCGGTTCGCTCAGTTAATCGAAACCCGAGGAGCTTCACCGTAAACATGCACAGAACCCGCTTTCCGCCTTCTGTAACCTGACTCCAGCAATTTTAAATGAAGCTCCCCTCAAACCATAACGTACACTTCTACAGATCCTATTCTCCAAGGAGGGACCGTGAAAGGCGGCAAATCTCTCCACACACTTTTCTCATTAACTGCATTCTAGTCATTCTTTGTCCTCCTATTATTTACTTTACTTATTGTTAGTTTTTCTTCCAACTTGCAACTTTAATTTTCACAATGATACAATAGTGGTAATTCATATACGGCAGATCAAAAACTACTTTTAATAATATCCACAGACATGCATGTGTGAAAATACACAAATAAATATGCCTATCAAACACACCTGGAGATGTTGTCTGGTGAGCAGGCTGAGATGCTGGTTTCAATAGAGTCGGTACTATCCAGACTCATTGTGTCGAAGGCCTGGTTGTCACGATACCCAAACGCATCGAGGTAAATGTTTGTTTGGGAAGATGCTCGGGGTGTGGATTGACCTGAAAGGCATGCAAGCAAACACAAAAAGACAACTTTAGGAACATTACTTACACGTCACTTGTCTGTATGTGCAGCAACTGTAGTACCCGACTGTGTCACATCCTCTGGGACAGCGCTTTGCCCAGATGGCTTGAATTCTGAATCACAATGCCCCGCCACTGTAAAGTGTGCAAGCACAGCCAACACCTTAATAGTGCAACTGCTCTAATCAAAGTGTGTGCAAATAGTGGAGCTACGAATGAAGCCCTAGAAGGAATGAGGACAAAATTACAAGCAAAGATACTTTGAAGATAGACTAACCCAGCCTCCGAATACAGGAAGGAACACATACCATCTGCCCAGTGCAGCAGAACCAACCCTCTGATGAGCTGATCAAGGGTCCAAAAGGACAAAAAAAGACCCAGGGCTCAGATTGTATCAGTAAAATGACACAGCATCCAAAAACTATTGCAGAACATGAATACATTTTATGAACAAATCCCACTCGTTTGCATTTTCAAAAGCTTGTGCTAGTGGAATTTGTTGGGTTTTCTATAAAAAGGTTTTAAACCTTAATTTGTAAAACACAATTTGCATCAAACACTAGAGCAACAAGCAACAAGAGTAAAAATCTGGTAGGTGATGAGAATTGATGACTGTTTCATAATTGACCAGACTTTGTCCTTCGTATACACTACGCTTGACACCACTTCATGGAGCAGCCTTCCTTCACTTACATTCCTATCTCCTCTGACAGATAAACAAAAGAGGAGCACACCCACACAAACCTCTCAGGAATACTGTCACCATACAAGTTGGATTTCCATGTGACTGTGAGACTGTATGTAAAAAAACAAAACATCTGAATCATGGAGTCGTGTGAAGTAAAGCACACATTCATTTGCATTTGTACATGTACCTTTATGTGGACGGCGAGAATCTGTTTCCTTGTTGGATAAGGAGAACATTCTTGGCAGAATGCTGCCACAACTTGTGCTCTGTACCAGGGGCTGGTGGGCCTGTTGAGCAATAAGAGGAGGCAACATTTTAAGTTAATCAAAAACCTCTGGTTCCCATTTTTTAAAGTATAAAAGGAATTGTTTTAAAGAGAGTAAATTCTGTAGTTGTCGATGTTTAAAAAATGGCCATGTGTACAAATAGATCCACATTTGTGTGTACCTTGGTGGGGAAGCTGCGTCCAAGTGTTGCACATGTGAACTGGGGTGTCATAATAGGAGCGGTTTTCTTCCTGGGTAATGTGTCACTGACATGGGACCCAAATTCTCTGTCAGACCTCTTCCTTTCCTCCAACAATCGGAAATGCTGGTAAACACAGTACAATTATGTGTCATTGGTCATAAAGGTTTATCAGGTATGATAAGAAACCAGGTAGGTAAGGGTGCAGCAGGTTTTTCATGACAATAAACTGGTCATGACACAAAATCGCTGGCGGTGTGATACACAGACACACACATTACCTGCCTGTGTCGATGGTGGTGTTTTTTGACAGGGAGGGGAGGTGGGGGAGAGTCAGGTATGGGGGAGGGGTATCGATATGACACCATGTTCTCTGGCCAATGCACAGAGGGCGTTTTGGGGAGGGGACGAGGCTTTAGATTGGAGGAGGGAGAGGAGGAAGAAGAAAAGTGGCAAACGCCAGGACAGGAGGAGTAACAGAGCTTAAAAAAGAAAAAAGAAACAGAGTCAAGAAACTGAAATAGTGTAAAAGAGAAAAGAGGGAAAGAACATAATTCACCGTATAATAAACTTCAAGGCTTTTATACCACCACACACACACACACCTCATCCACTGGTAGATTGGGGGTGTCATCTTCAGGGGAGGAATTGGCCTTGGACTCGGGAGAGGCATTGGCCAGAGTGGGGAGAAGTTTAGGGTCCCCCCCAAGCTGTGAGTAAAGCTCATTGATTTCACTGACTGTGACATAGCCCTGGAAAGTATCAGGTGGAGAAATAGGAGAGATAAGGGGTGAGGGAGAAGCATGAAGTGCTGAGTCAGCCATATTAAAATGCTTTAACAAACATTAGTTTTAAGAATGATGCAGAATTTAGCGGCAAAAAACAGAGGTCCTTGTCAATAAGAAACATGGTTATTTAAGTTCAAGGTTAACATGAGTGAACAAGTCAACACACAATTAAACAAGGTTATATCAGAAGTAAAGGATTATTGAGCATGCAGTTATTAAACAATCTAGATCACTGTGCAAAACAAAAATTACCTCAACGTTCTTGAGGAAAATAGAGGAAATCAAGTACGAGAGGGTACACAGGTTGACTGAAGGACTGAAGGCGGCAGAAGTGGTGTCATGGCAATGATCACTTAAAGACTGACACACATCAGCCAGAGAGGCTGTGCCCTGGCCAGCAGAGAGGGAGACCCCAACCAAGAAGAATGATGAAATGATGAGGCTTCAGTGGACTCTGAAAGTGTCCAAAGAGGACGACAGCTCTCATGCGGCCTCCTGTTATCAGTCCATCCTACCTCTCTTAGAGTGAAAGCCCGGCCACCGGTGAGGTCAGCGTACTTCTTTTCCAGTGAGGCGAGGTTTTCTTTCTCCTACAAATATAAGAAAAAGAAGAAAAATTTTAAATGGGAACATAATAAAATTAACATCTTATTTATTTAGAGAGAAGCCCTAAAAATTGGAAATGTGGTTATTCTCATACCCTTTGCAGCATCAACTCAAGGTTGGTCCTCTCTTTCAAAAAGCTCTCCTTCTCTCGCTGTGCCTGCTGGGTAATCTGTGCTGCCTGCTTCTTCAGAGTTAGGACTCGCTCCTGAAGGAAAAGGACAACAAGTTCAGAACCGATACCTTGCTCATCTATGAAGAATATGACAGATGACATGTGTAACACAGAATGTCACCACCTATTAGGCGGCGCACAGCTATATATATATAATTTAAACATTATTTTCAAGGTACGCCAATTAAAGTGGATTAGTTTCACAACATATTACTGCAGTTTTTTCATAAATAAAAACCTGTAATGTATACTTTTTTTATCCACACTTAGTTCTTTTACCTTTCGTGTGACCATGCTTCGCTGATAATCAGCGATATCCCGGAGAAGCTGCTGTGTATAAGTCTCTTTCTCCTCATCCAGCCTGCTCTCCTTTTCCAGCTGCTGAAACTCCAGGTCCTCAAAACGCTTTGTCTCTGTCTCAAGCGTCTCACAATCCTGACAGGCAGACACAAAAATAACGCACATGACAATTGGCAAGACAAATATATACACACAGTGCAGAGACATAAGAAAGACATTGTGCCCAACACAAAAACTTGAAAGGGGCGTTTAGGCTGATGATCTGGAGTCATACACACCATTTGAACCACTTTAAGACGAACAAAAATACACAAGGAATCATGACTCAAAAAGCACCTTCTCATCACAAACCACCCTGACAGATACAAAGCCAGACACTCAGACCACTAACTCATGAATTGTCATGCAGATCAATGAATAATCGGTGTCTTGGTTAACGTGCAACATGTAACACACAGTAAGCATACCCATGAATACAGCTCATTTGAAAGTGCTGTCTCTTCAACAAATGTGTAAACAAACAGAGTACCCACAAGCTTTTGACCATACATCAGTGCATTTCTCCAAAAGCTCAACAGTTTCTTAAAGCTATTACCTTTCTTTTATAGCTTTACAATAGAACAAAGTGATGTGTACACAAATAAACCCGAAAATTCAGAGAGGAGAAAAACTATGCAAATCAAGCAGGATGAGTGGAAGAAGAGACGTTAGCTCACGTAACAAAGATGCATGCATTCTTACATGCAGGTTCAAGCAGGAGAGCAGCCCATATCTTTGAAGTCATGTCAACACCTGTGCATACTGTCTGAGAACCAATATGTGCACATATTGTATACTGCGGTTATATCTGCTTCAGTTCAAATGTTGGTTGGGTATTGTCTTCAAATGTATGTTATGTGTGTTGTAGGGATGAGGCTGTTCGTGTGTGTGTACTGACCCTGGCTAGCTGCTCCTGCAGGGGCTCCTTGGTGGCCTCAGGGCAGCTGTCCAGCTGGGAGCGCTGCTCACACACAATCTGAGCCAACCTCTCTACTCTGTCCCTCTCTGCCTGCAGCAACTCACTCGCCTGGCACGCATGCACGCAGACACACACACACACGCACAGGCGTGTACACGTTTGTTCATGTGTACATATAAATACACCGCACGCACACGCGCACACACGTGCACACACGCGCGCACACACACGCGCACAGGACAGAGAGGATGGCAGCGTTAGTTGGAGTGGGGAAACACAGTTAGTTACTATGACAACCAGGTCAGCAAGATCAGCCTAGAGGCGGGGGGGGGGGGGGTAAAATCTGCAAAAGGGATGGTGAAGTAGGGAGCGATTGAGTAAATATTAATGCAGGAGGGTGGAATGAATAGCATCATGGCCTATATCTCCTAATATGTTTGAATGGTAATGACTGATGAGAAGATGATGTATAGAATGGATCAGCAGAAGGTTACCATTAAATGATCCTCCACAAGTGCCACATCATACAAAAGGTGCCCAAAGCATCTCTGGACTTTTCCTACTCAGAGTTTGGAGACACAGGTTTTGATCATGGAGTGTAGCCAATCAGTCTCTTTGCCATAGGTGCCAGATGTCCTGTTTACTGGCCGCTTACTGGTAGTGTTGTTGTGCAGCAGTGTGTGTAAGGATGTGATGACGTGACCGCTACATCCTGGAGAGTATTAGCAGATTTATATTTGGACCACAGACAGCATGAGAAGGATTAACGCCTAACCGGTGGTCACATGACCCCTCTGCACACTACAGCCTCCAGGTGTATGTAGTTCACACCACAAGCACATCTACATCTCAGAAAGCAAACTGCACAGTCCTGGTCACATGTTTTAACCAGAAGGCGGCTTCAGAATCAAGTTTCTTTCATTTGCCCGAAAATATTTATGAATCTTTACATTAATCTCACAAACAATTAGCAGAAAGACCATCAGACCTTACTCTTTGGATTAACGCATTCAAGTGTAAAGTGTCAGTCATTGAAATATCAACCAGTCGCGTACTGTTCCCCTGTACACTTTGCTTGTCAAATACCTTTTCCTTTTCTTGTTGGGACTTTGTCTCCAGGTCAGCAATTTTGCTGTGAAGAGCTTCCAGAGCATCCTTTTCCTGCTGGAGAGCAGCCACCTCTGACTCCTGCTCAGCCTCCACCAGAGCTCGCTCAACCTCCACCTTGGGTAAATGCAAAATAACGGTTGTTTGATTTACACCTGTTAACGTCTATTAACAGTAACACTTTATAACGCGGTTATTTATCCTCCTGCTCTTTCAATCGCTCTACCTCTTGGGCAGATTCTTCTATTTGATTGTCCAGGTCTTTGATTTTCCGCTCTAGCTCCTCCATGTTGTTCAGCACCTGGATCCTCTCCTCCTCAACACATCTTACTTCTTCCTCAGAAGGCCTTACATTCTGTCCTTGCTGACAAGATGCATCATCTAGAGCCTGGTAAAGAAAGGTATTACTTAAAACATCAGCATTATTATAAATCATACCATTCTATATCATTGTATTCACAAAAATCACATGGATAAAATGTTAATGAACACTTGAAATAGCTATTTATCTCTCGTACCTCTTTAGTCCTCTGTGCACGAGCAGAAGGTGAAGGTGCAAAGCCTCCCAGACTAATGGCAGGTGATTCTGCCCTGCTGTCTTTATGTCCACTTCTGTACCTCTGTTGTACCTGTAGGTCATCGTCATAGTACCCGTTCTCGGACCCAGGGGAGGTTATGTGTCCATTCCCTGTTGTTTCAATGGTCAACGAGTCCGAAAAGACAGAGGTCAAGTCATCATCATCGTCATTCACTTGGAGCTTCTCAAGTTCTTGGTTGATCTTCTGCAAGTCTGCCACGGCTGAGGCGGGACTAGTAGTCATGGCACCTCCATCCCGCTCAGCCTTGCCCAGCTCTGAGCACAGAGATAAGATCGTTTCTAGGCGCTGTCGCTCCTGAAAAGCACAACAGTAGACAGAGTCAAGAAACGGACATTATGCTGCATGTAGTGTTATTTCTCTTGGCAATTCATACAGAAACCCACAAGTTTTCACCAATTGAGCCAACTGACTCAAAAGACACAGCAGTCCGAGTGTGCAAATACTAAACTAGCAAATAATAAAAATGTTAAATTCTGTAATGTTGTTAAGTTAAAAGATGCACCTGACCATTATGTCCTATACAAGTGATAGAATCCCAATGCTCAGGTTACCTGTGGAAGCATTGCAGAAGCTGGTAAAAAAGGTCCTTGTTTAGTCCAAAAAGCAGTCAGTGAAATACTATCCTAATGTATAAAGTATATACACACACACTACGGTTTACTGTATCTAGAAAAGGAAAGAATCCTGTTGTACGAGGCTGTAGTGTCTAAGCACTCTTTAAGAGAGGACCTTTCTGAAGTAAGAAGTTCATGAGCAACACAGGAAGCCTCGACATACAATATTAGAGGGGGAAGAATGACGGTAAAACAGGAAGGTGGGATAGGAGTGAGTGAGTGAGTGAGTGAGTAAGTGAGTGAGTGAGTGAGCGGGTAAGATAATAAGAAGGTTGACAGCTGTCAGCAATGATACAACGGAAGCGTGCACGGGAATAAGCCAGGACTCCAAACATAGAAATGCTCCTGTGTGTATCACTACTAAGGAAACATAAGACTTTACAGGGAACTGTGCTCTAGGAAGGAATCTGAATCATGTGACGCTATGATGGTGAAATTCCTGACAGTTGTCTGCCTGTTTAAGGATATTAGGAGAGACTGGTTAAAATGTATTTGGTCTAACGTGAAGACTAAGATAAAACCTTTTGGCAATTCAACAAAGCAAACTGGTGAGTGGTGTTATAATGTGACACTTGTATGCACATGGGAATGAACACACACACCCCGTAACAGTGTGTAATTTGAACTGGGTGCTGAGGCAAAACAAGCCAGCATGGGTTTGTCACCTTGTTCTCCTAAAATGGCCACGAGCCGCTTTGTCTGTTACTCTCTACATGACAGCTGATTACCACAGTGCTCCAGAGGGCAAGACCAACAACAAGGACAGTGACGAGTGATGACAGCAGGACGAAACGGAAGGAAAGTTAACACGAGGAAACTAATTAACAAGGACATTATGAGCTGATGCTTTGGACTATTGCAGAAAGAATATAGTTAAAATATTTAGCATTTTTAAATAACAGTTTTTCAAATCTTTCTAATAGCATTGGAAATCCTTTTTCCCCTCCTGATCTTGACTTTATTACTCATTAATTCTTGGCTACTCTATGGGACAAATAAAGTTTTGAATTAAAAGATGTGAGTACACAAAATAAATTTCGCTTAATTACCACTAGAGGGCGGAAGAGGCTAAAACACTAGGGCTGCTTTGTTTTAACCCACAGACACCTGATCAGAATTTCCAATATAAATTAAATTTCATCAGTTACTTAGAACATACTATTCAATGCATAACAATAATACATATTTTATAATAACTTGATAATTAATTATAAAAAACCTGACCAGCAATCAATTCAACAATGCTGCATTGCTGAATACTTCGAGCTTGTCAAAGGGCAAAGCCCAAACTGACTTTGGTGTGAGCAGGAGACAAGGGTTCACAATATGTGTCATTGAGTAAAATATTGTAGGACTGGTCCCCACCACGCTTGTGAACCTCAGTTTGGTTTGTACAGCAGCCAGAAATGTATTTCCTACAGTTAGAGAGACATCATTCTGCATTAGATTGCCGGGGCCGTGTAAAAGGAGGAGGGAAGGGGAAAGGAGCAGTGTGAGGAGTCCACTTGTCATATGTTCAACATCAGTGTTTATCCACCTGCTACACTACATTGCTACCCTCTAATCTTCATGATTTCACTAACCCACATCTGACCGATGTGTTCTGTGGTTCCTTAGCGGTTCGAACCGCTCTGGGCACTTCTCCAGATGACTGACATAAACACACACACACAATCCAAGTGCAGGGTTAAGAATAGTCCTGCTACTATGGGGTAAGTCCCAGAGGCATCTGTGAGTGGTGAACCTCTGTGTGTATGTGAGTTATGCCTATTGGCTCTGATTCAGTTTGATGAAATAAACACATTAATTAGGGTCAATGGTAAAGAAAACTGTCTTTTAAGGTCACTGTGGGATATATTACATTTTATATCTATCAAAAGATCAAAAATCAGTCAAATGATTGGCCATTTGATCTATCTTACAGTGGAATGTGTGGGAAACATGATTATCTCTTAACATGGAAAAAAAAAATCTTACCAGTCTTTCCACCTCCTGCTCACGAAGTCTCTCCTCCTTTTGGCGCTGGTGGTAGTCTGTCAGTTCCTCTTTCCCACTCAGTGAGCTAATGCTGCCCCTTCGTTCCCTGAACCCCCCTGGTGGTGTCACCCCTGCCTTTCCAAATGACTGCCTTCTCTCACCCAAGCCAAACCCAGGTTCCACGCCTGCTTTCCCAAAGGAAGATCTTTCTCCTGAGGTACCACTGAGTTCCACGTTTACACCTTGTCTCTCCCTCTCTGCCCCAGACGGCTCCAACCCCGCTAGCCCATGGCTGACCCCTCGCTCTGTGGCTGGAGGGCTGGAGCTCGCAGAGCTGATCGAGCCAACTGAGCTGGTGGAGGTCAAGCTGAGTTTTTTTGCCACGCGGGGTGATGAGGAGCCCTCGGCTCTAGCTGGAATAGTCACATCTGGGGGGGTGATTGTTGAGGAGACTGAGGTCATGTTTTTAGGGGAAGAGAGGGAGATAGAAACAACACTTTCCACCTCAGTTGTGTTCTGGCTTACAGTCCTTGAGGTTTGCTGCCTGGCACTACTCGAGATGTGGTTGAGTTCAGGACTGGTACCCTGGCTGTTGTTGATGTTATAGTCTTTGCTAAATTTGTAACTCCCAGCAGTGTCGGTTTTCCGTGGGGGCAGCGTTGACAAGGTTAGCCCTCCATTGTTATCCCGGGGTGATGGGGACGGACAGAGGCGTGGCAGCGAGCGGCTCTGTGCCGCTGCCATCACCCCGCTCAGCGAGCCTGCGGAGTATTTCCTGGTTCGGCTGCTCTGCGATGTCTCTTGGATTCCAAAGCTGCGCCGTCCAAGACGGGGGCTTGAGGGCATGCTGGTGGTGCCGCCGGTCGATGGGATGCGAGACGACGAGGGAGGAAGGGAGAGGAGAAAGCTGTCACTACCTGCAACCGAGGTTGAAGAGCCTCCGCCGTTCCACGTGGACAGCAGCGGAGAGGAGCCCTGAATGTTTAGCCGCCGGCCATCACCAAAGCTGTCCTGGCTGCGACCAACTGAGGTGCGGGTAGAGGGGTCAGATCGCCGCCCAGGAGCAGGTTTGCCATAAAATCGCCTTGCCTGTTCTTGATAGGCTGATGAGGATGTGGTAGGACTCGTGATAGGTGTGGTGGGAGGTGACTGAGAGAAAGATAGGAGAAAAGACAGAGCACTTGATAAAACTGAAAACTACTGACTTGAATAATTTCATAAATATTCTATAAATGTGATGTGAATATAGTCTGATTATGTTGTTCATGCATTTAAGGAGTAATTTATAGTTACTCCAGCTTAGCCTAAAACAAAGACTCAAGGCCAACCACATTAAATTCACCTGATTTGGTAAAGCGTGCTGCAGACAGTTGGATAAGAACCCTTGTTCTCAAGTCAAGCGATTACTGACCTCTGTCACACTGAAGTAGGAGGGGTTAGCGTTCCCGTTGGCTCTCAGGCTGTTCTCCAGGGCAATTTTCTTGCGTTGCAGGGTGTCCATCAATTCTCGGAGCTCAGAGGCTGATCGCATGCCCCTAGCACTGCTGGTACCACCCACCACTGAATGGCTGTAGTCACTGCTAAACTTCAGGTAGTCTGGATGGGGAGAAAACACACAACACATTTAGGCGCACTCGTCTATAATTAATTTTAACAAACGAGCACTGTGACAAAACCTCTGTTAAGCAGGATTTAGTGTTACATTTCAAAAAAGAAAAAAATAATTATGCAGATTTATACACATGCATCAACATTAAAAATAATGAGCCAAAAAGAGGGGAGAAAAAGAACCATAAATCATATCAGAAAAAGCTGAGACAAGTTATATGTATACCTAAAGCTGCAGTTATTCATAAACTAAGCCTTTGTCAGAACAGACCCAGCCCAAACAATCCACAAGAACCCCTCAGAACAGGAGTAGGCACACATGTTCATACAAACCGATCCATCTGATCCAAGACAAACAGTAAAACGCCAATGAGAGTCCAGTTACTCAGCGTAAGAGTTTGGGAAATGAAAAAGACCGCAAAATATTCTGGAACACCCTTGAGGCCCCCCCGTGCTTCCTAAAGCCTTTATTTAAAGCTGTTTCAGCAGTGAGGTGATCATTTTCCTAACCTCAGCTGGGTCTGATTTGACTTCTCTCCTGCTAAATTTAACTAAGAAATGGCCAAAGCCATTTTTACTCTGTAAAATGTTGCTGTGATGGCAGAACATTTGATTGAGAACTCTGGGCTATGTTCACGTTTCAGGCCTCTGAGCTCCAAGTCCCAGTTTGGGTCACATGTACCCTCTGTGAACTCAGCTGAGCTTTATGCAACAGACAATGTTTTAACATGAGCGATAGAGCCCCAGTTACCTCATTCATAGGTATGTCCACTAAATTTTAAATGTCCTCATCTCCCACGGCCTTTTCCAACAACCCATGAATATTTATACTGGCATGTCAGGCTCCTTATACCACGAAGTAGAAAAGGAACCACACATACTCCCACCTGGCAGCACCTTTTAGGCAACACTTCAAATACAGCATGGAATAGATCAAAGAATCCATTAGACCAAAGAGAGAAAATGATATGAATTTGGTTTGTTTACTACACAAAACGTGGGTATAAGTTGAGACATATCCTTTGGAGAAAGTAATACGTTGGCCGCCTGTTCATTTCGTTTAAATTCATCTGTGGTTTTATGTGGAAAAAAGTTGTTACAGTGTTCAAGCTTAGACCACCCACTGTTTAACTGCCACACACACCCACACAAAACTATCCTACAAATGATGAATGTGGCTCCTTATGAGAAAAGCGCTTAAACAAGTGCATTCCTTACATACATATGGTTTAGCATCAACTCGTGCTAAAGACGCTGTCAATATCCAACTACTATTTTGTTGCAAGAGGATCTTAAGTATGTAAAACTACTCTTTATAGCCGAATACAAGCCTGCGTGAGAAAATGTCAAAACCTGACATGGTGGAGAGAAATGGGGCAGAAAATGAAGGACATGAGAAGATCTAGAAACACTGTGCGCATACACACACACTTGCAGGGTGTTTGCCTCCTTACATGGGCAGAATAACACTGCAGGCCTGGTGCGCTTCAACTCTCCTATATGTCCAGCTGATGCTTGGTCTAGTATTCTGCACTACTTGTGTCTTTGTGTCCCAGTGTGAATACTGCGAATGTGGAAATAACAGGAAAGATTTACTGTTATTACTCCCCTGTAATAACAGTTTTGCCCATGGTGAACGTGAGACGGGTGCAAGTCATTTTTCTGCAAACATCAGAGAAACTGAGAGAAAGAGGAGCACATTCCTTGTGTCTAAGAGCTTAGGAAGCGAGCAGTGCACCACTTATGGCACATAAATCCAGCTCCCAGCGCCTCCATTAATCACTGAGCAGGGTCCACCGTCACCATGGTGGTAGAGGTACCATATGACAAGGAGATTGCAGGAGTTTTGGTTGTGTGTGAAAGTATGTGTGTGTGTTTGGTAAAGACATACGAGAGGCCTGCCCCCACCCTTGGCTACACACACACACACACACACACACACACACGCACACACACACGTACCTGTGTTGTAGGCCAAAGCGGACACGGGGCTCTTCTGTGGAATCATGCTCTTCATTCTGCTCGCTTCTGCTGGATGGTTAAACCGGAAGAAGTAGGATTTACCCAGACACAGTGAATAACCTGAGGAGACAATTCAAAATAGAACGTAAGAAGCCCACATTTACTGAGACAATGGGCAACAAATCTACAGCTAAGTAGAGAGAAACTCATTGCTCAGACGTTCAAGTAAATCTTGGCACTGAATTAGTGGGATGCAGGATTCAGTAAAACAGACTTTTAGACATTTTAAGTACCAGCATACATGGTGCTCCATATAAGAAGGAACAGTCAATATGTGCTGCTTTAACCCTGGGTTACTGTATATATTCACAGTCAGACACACGTGTGGGCACAGTCAGCCATCCCAGACCACAGTGTTTGCTCTGGCCATCAATTAGGTTTAGAGGGCCAGGTATTAAACAAGATGTCAGGGTCACAGCCTTAGTAATACACACAGCCTGCCACAGCTGTCCAAATACTTCAGGAGGGAAGAGAGAAAGAAATGCAGGGGAAACTTAAAAAGGCGGAGGAACGGCACTGAAGAAATTCGACTAGTTTAACAGAGAATTTCAAGGAAAGAGTCACATCATCTCGTTTTGTTTCACTCGCATGCAATCTCCTCTGCTCTGTTGGCTCATTTGACCTCCATCCCCGAGGGCAGATAAGCACCACAGACAACCCCCACAACGTTAGGATGTGTGTGAAAGGCTAAAGTACCTCCGTGATAGCTCTGTTACAGTTACGTCACATTTTTTGGCGTCTAGATTCAGACACAACCGAGACAGAGAGGAAGAGAGTGGAAAAAGACTCAATGGAAAAACACCCCCCCCCCCCATCTGTATTTCGCCCTTTTATTTCTTACTCCCTAACTAACGTCCAGTTCCACGAATACCTTTACCAAAAACATTGTATTAATAAGCTAACTTGAGATTACGGTTTAGCTGGGAGAGGTCATACCTGTGTAAACATTGTCTCAGAGCAGAACATGTTTGCCTGCTAAAGTGCAGCTTGCTCAGCACAGAGGGAGACCGGACTGCAACGCTGAGGTGGAGCGAACACCAGCCGCGTAAAAAGAGTGCGAGAAATGTTTAGTCTGCACAGCTGGTCTGGACAAAAACACACTCTCACAGGTTTGGATGTAAAACTGTGAGGAAGGAAGAGAGTCCGTATGTGTGTGTGTGTGAGTGTAAAACACACACGTCAGCTACTGTAGCGCGAGGGCAATCTGATAATAGGTGAGTTTCACGGCCAGACATGACTAATGTGTGTGCGCGTCTCCAAATGATGCCTGCTGTGTGTATCCGAGTGCCTTGTTGCAGTGTCGGCCTAATGACTCACATAAAGGCACACAGGCACACACATGCAGAGCCAGCAGTCGCCTCTTGTAAAAATCTAATTTCCGACACTCCATAGTCACAACATGTGCCAGCTCTTAAGTGGAGGGTAAACTGTGGTGCCCCGATTTGTTCACAGCCCCCCGCGACCCTCCTCTTTCTAACAAATACTGCCCCGCTCACCCTCTCCTCCTTCCCGTACTTAGCATAAACAAATACTGGCTATTTGTTAGTGCCACAGTGCTTTGAAAACCTGTTGATTCAATCATTTCAATTCCTCTCATTCTGTCAGACAAACGTCTCTATACCCCCTGCTCCTAAAAGGCACGTACGGCATCACACAGCATCCTCTGCATCCAATCACAAAACCACATCAACGCATTTAATCTCGTTCGGCACAAAATTGAGTCGGCCCCCACAAAGCAAGCTCAAAGACCCCCACCCCAACATATACGCATATAAGGACAGACCAACAACTTCAAATTAGTCTGTATATACATTTACAGGATCATTTAAAGTCTGTAATCTACAAAGTCAGACCTCAGAGTCTTTGAGGACACAGATGTAGGAGCTGTATCACGTCTGGAGCCAATTTTTGTTCCCATGTAGATCTGAGTGAACCAAACTACACTCTCACCGCAATGTTATGGGAGGGGAAACTCAAAACTGTTTCTCTATTTGGTTAACACAAGTGAAAGAACTGCCAAATGTGTACCATTATGCTACGAGGAAAAATAAACCAACTGCAAAGGTCCCATGTCCATCATGTGCTTGAGACTTGGTTTCCCACTAATTGCGGAGGTTGGATGTGCAGTGGTAATCAAACATTTCAAAGTGCAGTCAGAAGTAACATTCATTCATACGTACAAATTACTCAAAAAACCTTGTCCTCGATTCGTGTTTTGATCCGTACTTTAAACAATGTGCATTGTATTGCACCGGGGTTGAATTTACCCATTTACAAATAGTTGCATTCACACATCAGTCCCAGTGGGAGTGTAGATTGCCCTCAAAACCACAAATTAAGCACCTCTGGGGCAAAAGGGTCCAGCAGTAAAATTATAAAAAACAGCCTGGTCTTTCTCAAGGGAGTCGGTGCAGATTAGTTCACTTAAGTAAACACACACACACACACACTGAGAAGCAGCTAAGTAATCAGGCTCCTCACCAGCTCTGTATCTACTCTGCTCTATTTCAAATCGCAACCTATCTCGCTTATCTTAATTGAGGGCTGCAGGCCTGGAGACAATCACAACTCTATTAAATCAACAAGTCCCTGAGAATGATATGTAACCACGAACGAATAACAAATTATTCATGCAATATTGGACTTATATTATAAAACTACTACTACTACTACTACTACTACTTAAAAGTCCAGATGGGCCAAAGTGATGGAGTGAGGAGATAGATTGGTGAAGACGCCCCCATCCAGAACAATGAGGCAGGTTTTGTCTTAAGGTGTCGGGTTTGTAGCCGTGGGCTATCGCTCTTTATCACGTGAAATCACACTAGTCTGTGAACTTGGCCACTGATCCATGCGCTCAAGACACGCACATCACGCTCGTTCAACCAAAACGCGTTAGTAACTAGTAACACGCTACGAGCAACAGGCTGTGATGGAATACAACCACTGGCCTGTGGTCGCACCCGTTTACGCCTCTATCTCTGCCGTGAGGCTGTGCGCGATTCAGAAAGCCCAGAATTCAGACAACAGCTTTAAGCACAAGTCTTTCCATTGTTCTGAGGCGGCAGATGGTCCAGGTCAGAGAGGCGTCTGGTGTAAAGGCAAAATCAATAAGATCAGCTGCGGAGCCGTCGCCAGTCGCTCAGGCTTGAACCGCACGCAGGTCAATGATCCAAACAAATGGATTGATTGGTGACACTGCGCTGAACGTTCAAAAGGCGCACGTGAGTCTGCACAGAAAACCGTGGCGTCATAAGTGACGCACTGGTCTGAAGGTGAATCAGGCAACGCGTGATAAAGTGAATGAGCTCATTAAGCAAACACCGCGCACGGACACACACACGCAAAAAAGCAAAAAGCAACGCTTTCGTGTAGAGTAATACAGTAGGAGTAGACAAAAGCACAGCATGAATACGGTGAAGTGCGTCAGAGCCTCGTAAAAACGGTTGTAAAATAAGCTAACAGATGGATATACGTTACAAACCTTTAGACTCCCAGTCGGGGGGCGTTGTCACGACAAATAACTATGTTATTAATTCTGTCAGCGCATTATAACAAAAAAAACGACTTAATGTAGGAACAGATGAGGAAGACTATATATCCACTCGACCGTTGCTGTGTGCCTCCCTCCCGAGAGATGCGACTCCTCCTCGCCCGCCTCGACTCCGTTTGGAAGAAAGTTCAGCTCAGTGATTTACCATCCGCGAGCGCGAGCACCGGGCCGTACCAACTGCCCGAGCCACGGGGGGGGGGGGGGGGCGCCCACGGGGTTTAAGACACGGAATCCCCCCGGAACACAGCCGAGAGACGCGGGCTCGCGACAGCAATTTAATAACACCCCAGAGAGCAGCCAAGAAAAAAAAAGCACAAATGTAAGTGGTTGAAATATATTTACCGGAGAAGCTAAATATTTCGGCACCCCTACCTGTAGTTTGGAGGTTTAGAGGCCATTAGACAGAGAGGTATTTGGCAAACGCCCCCTCCAAATTTCCTTTGTCTACCTGCCTATTTTCGTTTTTTTTAACTTAAAACACATTAAGCCATTGTTAACTCAAACAACCCGGGCTATAAACAAATGAACCGTATTTAAAATATATTTTAGGGGGAGCTGTGCCCAACAGGTTGGATTTCTGCTACCGTCTTTCTGATGGTTTGTTAAGTGTGGACTTTTGAATACACAATAAACCTGCTGACGACTGGAGTGTGCAGATTGTGTATGTCTGTGTGCCCACAGTAAACGAAGAGAGAGCAAGGGTTGTCTGGCACCACTGCTTTGTTTAGCAGCTGGATTTGCATTTGCCTCAGACCACTGAATGCTGGGAGATTGAGTTTTACACTCAATCTCAATCAAGTTTCATCTGTCTATTTGTTAAACTTATTAATGATGAGGATATGAAGATATTCCTAGATACAACATGCAAAAAACAGAAAGCAGTAGCCTTAATGGGTGTTTATCTTTGTTGTTTTTGCCACACAATGGATTTTATTATAGTTTGGCATTTTTTATTCACATGCTTTCCAGCTGTCCCAGAGAGTTAAGAGAGAAGCTGATGTGAATCCAAATTATACTCTGAGTTCCCAAATACAGAACAGATTACTTCCTAAACATAGCTAATCATCTCCAGACCACTCTACTATTCATAAGCGCGTGTTTGTGTGTGCGGTTGGACTAACTCAATCCAGAGCATCTGCCACCAGTAAGTGCTCCTTCTCCCTCTAGAATAGAGATTCTCACTGTCCTCCTGCATCATTTTTCAAACCATGGCCCTTTGATTTCCTCTTTTCAAGTCCTTTTCTCCACAACTGCTACATTACAACGCCCCATCCCTATACGTGCATTAATGTGTGTAACAGGTAGATAGACCTGTCAATATTTAACTTAATATGGTCAGGCCACAGTGCATGTAAAGGACAAGCATGTGGGAAGGGTAGGTAACAGCAGGCAAACTGTAAGATACAGAGATCTACAACTAGGATAATCTAAGGGGTTAGAATGAGAGAAAGAGAGGACAAATGATTAAAAGATAAACATATCAGGATTATGGGAGACAAAAAACAGACACACGTGAGTAAGTAAACAGAAAGATAAGGAGAGATAAGTCAAAATGCCTGTGTGCTTGTGCATGTGTGTACATTTTTTCTGTTTTCTAGATTTTTAAGAGTAGACGTGCTGGAAGCTGTGACTCATTGTAGCAGCTTGCAATTACAAACCACAAAGAATTAAACTGAACCAGAGCATTACATCATTCAAAACACATACATCAATTTAAAAACGCACACGGGCCTATACATGATGTGCAAACACGCACACACACAGTTGTGTTTCTCATGATTTGATAGCAAAAATATGGTTTATGGTCCCCACGTCAAAGGAAAACGCGCACACGCGCACACACGCACGCACGCACACACGCACACACGCGCACACGCGCACACACGCACACACACAGCAACCTGTTTCATTTAGACTGTCAGCACAACGTTAACTGTGCACACATGGCTCAGCCAAGTTAACCAAACCACAAACTAACATTCTCACACATACACAAGCATTACCCAACGCTATCAACTTAGTCCTTATGCAGTACTGCCCTTAACCACTGGGTGGCGATATGTTAAAGATGAAGTTAACTGGAAGCCATATGTTTGTGTGTGTGTGTGTGTGTGTGTGTGTGTGTGTGTGTGTGTGTGTGTGTGTGTGTGTGTGTGTGTCTTACCCTGGGTGAGTGGTGTGGGCACAGTGACCTGGACTCCATCCAGACTGCACAGGTGACCACATGGGTCCAGGGTCACCACTCCTCCTGATATATTGATATGAGGAGACAGTCATGGTTGCATATGACTGTAACCAGTTACTATACATTACAATTCAGGTCTATGTCATAAACTGCTTGATCCATTTCTCTCTAGAAGCATTTACTTTGAGGGTTTAGAGCAATAAATGAAATGTCACAGCAGCATCAAATATTATAGAGGTAATTCAACCTTCATTTATGATGAGGCAATGCTCTGCTTCTATTCCAGGCCCCTGGATAGTGATGTCTTGGGGAATGGGCGCATCTTCTCGGCCTATGCGGGTCACTCCTGGAACAGTGACAAACAACAGATGCGACCGCTTGGAATACACGTGTGAAACTGATGCCCAAGTATATAGGAGTACAAGCCTGTTTAAAAAGAGCAGCGCTGTGTTATGAATGTGAATTTTTTTCTCTTTTTCATTGTGTGCAAGAAAAATGGAGCCTCAGTCTTCCTAAAAGGGCTTGTTCGCATTGCTGGCATTCCTCCCTGAAAAGGAAAGGCATGCCAACCCGGTGATAGTGAAAGGGTTCGGCAACAAACGCGGATAAAATGGGAATAAAATGTCAAAATCCTGGTCACGCCATCACAATGAGCCCACTGGTGTATTGTACTAGTTTCTTAAAGAGAGACATCCTGGTGCATGCACTATGGCTCACACCACCCACACTCTTGGATTAATCCATCCATTTACAGGCCTGTAGCAGTTTTCAGTGAACTGTTCTCATGGCAAACGAAGGACACAAAACAAAAAGTGTCTCTGTCTCGCTGCATGAGCAACATAATGAGATCTTTGTAACATGGCCGCTCTCCCAGCGTACGAGTCCACGCTGTTTTCCCGTTAACACAGATACTTGCTATGATAATACTATTTACCCCGTTAGTTAAATTTTACTACTTAGAGTAATATCTGCAGTCAGTGCAGTAATGTCGTCCATGTCTGTGCCCCCTCCATCGTGTGTTTGACCAGCTAGACAGAATAGTAATGAGGCAGGGGCACCTGTGGCTTGCTGAACTGGTGCATGTATGCGTGAGTGTAGGAGAACATGGAGGCGACTGATTGAACCATTGTAACACAGCTAGAGATGCCTCATGAGAGGCCCGACTAAAAATAGGCCATCATTACATCATCAGCAGGAAAACTGTGCGTGTGTGGACACACAGGAAGGTTTTATGACTGCAGTGCAACATGTGGGCCAATTGATGCTGACATATTACTATACACACGTGTGTGTGCGTGTGTGTGTTTTACCTTCTTTCAGGGGCAGCAGGGTAATGGCCACGCTCAGCCTCCCACTGCCCAGACTGACCAGATGAGGCGTAGCCGTCTGGACCTTCAGCCCTTTCCCGGTGTCGATCAGGTCCAGGGGTGGAGACTGCAGGCATCCGTCAGATTGGAGGGGTCAGGCTTATACAGAGTTAGCCTTGTGTGTGTGTGTGTGTGTGTGTGTATGTGTATGTGCGCATACCTTGGGTTCTACTGGAGACATGTGATCGGACTCTGCTTGGAACATCATCTCTGACTTCTGCAGGAAAAATGGACAGAAAGTGGTTTATGCAGCATTAAAGCAACGTCAACAGCTATCATGATCCATGGGAACCCGTCCATGGATCACGCACACACACGCACGCACGCACGCACGCACGCACACACACACACAAACGAATGAGTAAAGACCGAAGCAGACATGATTACAGCTTACAGGAATCTCCTCTTTTCACCTTCTGCCCGTCTTCCTCTACTTAGCTTCTCCTCAGCTACCCCCCCCCCCCCCCAGCCCCTTTGTTCCCCCGTCCTGCATGCCCTCCCTGTTCTCACCCAGCAGTTTTGCCTTCACAGTGTCCCTCTTCGCTCTTTCCCCTCTATTTCCTCCAACCGACGGCAGAGGAAGCTCGAATCGCAGTCAGTCCTAGACACTTCCACGAATTCAGCCCCAGCTTCCTTCCTTCAGCTCTTTTTTATTATTGCGTGAACATTCGAGGACCTACATTCCACTCGCTCCTTGCCGCCCTCGCTTGTGTAGACAAAGCAAACACACCGTGTGTAATGGCAACATCATTTGGACAAGTGTTAACCAGAGCAGACCTCCTTCATTCACCACAAACTCCATTCCTTCTCATTGTGCCTTTGCTGCCCCCCCCCCCCCCCCCTTTCACCTGGTGTGCTCCAGCCTGTGCAGGTCACGACAAGTCTTTGTCCCTGTTGTGCGCCAGTAAAAGCAGATCAGTGAGGTGTGTCAACACCCGCCTTTAGGTTTCCAGACTGCAGCTGTGGCGTCCTGGGGTTCCCCTGAATCTTTGATCAGAAAACACCGGGCTTAATTCTGTTTTTCAGGGACCCGTCTCAGACCGACCCGGATGCTCTGGGCTCGTGTAGATGTGGACAGTAACACCAGCAGTTTCCTATAGTTTTCTAATTAAGTGGGTCATGAAATCTGATCTGATCTGATCTTCACCAAAGTTGATAAAACAAAAGCACGCTCATTATCGTTCATGTTTATATGAAGCGATGGTGGAACAGTTAGCATCGGCTGATAGCAGCAAACTGGATGGGACCTGCCCAGCATTCAGGACGGTTCAGAACAGAACTGCTTTAGCTCCTACTGTTGGGCTGAGACCTGTGTGAATAATTGTATCAGTTTGAGGTTTTGGTTCCAAATGGAAAAGTAATGACACCTTTCAACCCTTCAACCGATGGGTCGCAAACTGAGACAAATCTTCTCCTGCAAAATTAAGAAAACAAACATCTTTCTTCTGATGATGTGATATATTTAGAATATGTTCCTGGAAGTATGTAATTAATTAGAAGGTATGAGGCGCAGTGAGGGGGGAAAGTCAAACAGTGTAAACATTTCATTCCAACTTAACTCCTGAAATGGAATTATATTGAACTCTTGGAAAGTTTACAAAAGGTGCATTTTTTCCTTTTATGGGAATTTTAGCCAAAAGGAAAATATCTTAAATATGCAGCTGTGACCTACTTTGAATAATAACCTTAATTCTTGATTTGGCAAACTTAACCAGCGCACTGAATAACTGATGCCCAGCTCTTGCAACTTTATAAACGAAACGCACAAGAACAAAAATGGGTGAGAAGAGTCCGCACGCGCACGCGCACACACGCGCGCACACACACACGCGCGCACACGCGCGCGCGCGCACACACACACACACACACACACACACACACACACACACACACACACACACACACACACACACACACACACACACACACACACACACACACACACACACACACACACTCTTTGATCCCATCTGTAAAACAGCTGAGGCCCAGTTTACTCTTCATCTGGAGACAGAGGCTGAACCGGAGGGAAGGGGTGAAGAGAACGCCGCGGTGGCGGACGAGGAGAAAGTGATGGAGGATCGACCACTCGTAAAACTACAAGGAAAGCTCCCACATTCTTGATCTCCATGTTTTATTCTCATCCTCCGCTTCCATCATCTCCT
Source organism: Betta splendens (assembly GCF_900634795.4). Taxonomy (NCBI): domain Eukaryota; kingdom Metazoa; phylum Chordata; class Actinopteri; order Anabantiformes; family Osphronemidae; genus Betta; species Betta splendens. The sequence continues at coordinate 14,878,686 of NC_040884.2, read as the reverse complement.
TTGTATTTCCTCCCCATCTGTTTCAGTTCCACTCAGTTCAACAGTGCTGCAGCCTCGTTCATGTGCATTCTCACAACCGCAGCAGCTCAAAGCCCATTGTTCCAAAGTCTCTGATCTGGACCATCTCACGTCTTGAGCACTAGTTGGAATAGTTAGGTTACTTACGCGTGTGAGCACTTCTCTCCAATAAAAATAAATACAGCGGAGCGAATGTGCTCAACGGTGCAGACAGGGTATTTTTCATCTACCTCCAAAAATTACCGCTTTGCTGTCGGCTGCTGCAATAAGCAGTTTTCCAAATTCAAACACTGGGGAACAATGCAATAGAGTTAAAACTGTTCTAAAATGGTTGATCTGAGTCAACAACAGGAACAACAGAACACAGAGAGCAACGCGTGTGTCCTGTGTTGACACTGAATGCTCTAGCCGATTCTGATGATGATTCCAGGCAGACGTCCACACTAAACGTCTCCACAGAGTATTTGTCCAAAGTCTCGGCCTTTCTTCTCTACACCAGCGGCTGGGCTTGTGTGCGTTTGCACTTTACTGCCGACATAAATGTGTTTTATTTGTGCTGAATTCATCTTTTCCATCTACTGCATGAGTGACGTGGCCGGACTCTGACTGAAATTAGTCCAAACCAGTGGTTTATGAAGAACAAAGAATATGAAGCATGTCATTTGAGATATTTACCAAAATAAATTTAAGTCGTACCCTGATGATTTTTTCAGGGGCTGAGTTTAGCCCACAGGTTTGGAGTAGATTCGTCCTATTCCCTTTTTGTTGTCTGGGCCTTTGCTCAGCTCCCTTCTGGTTTCCAGTCCTGTGCCTTATCTCTAACCCACCAGCTTTGTCTTGCCTGTTTCTCAGCGTTGCCTACTTCTGCCTCTATCTGTCCTTATCACAATCTCTCTCCATCCCTCTGTTTCTCACCAGCATCTCCTCCCCTCGCATTCCGGCGATACGCTCTTCTCCTCCCACCTGACAAAGCCAGCATTGTATCACAGATGCTGTTTAATATGGAGTCTTTCTCCTTGTGCCCCTCGTACAGAGCAGCGGCCTCACAGCAGTAAAAGCAGTCATCTCATAATACAGTACAATAAAATTGCCTTAAACGAGACTCTGTCCTGTGTTTTTGTTTCTGATTGTGTTATGTTTTAGTTGGATTTGCGTTTCCAAACCAAAAAAAAACACAACCTCACCTCGAACCCCTGCTACAACATTACATCTCGCCACTGGCTCCACAGTTCCCAATCGAACTTTTAATTCATTTAGGGAAAAAAAACACACATCCTCCCAGGACATTTTCCCATTGTTATTGCAGCTGACTCAGAGGTGGAGGAAATCAAACTTGAATTTCTGCAGTGGGCGTGTGTGTCTTTGGAAAAGCCCAGATTACCTTAACGGAAATGGGGAGAAGATAGAGCGGTGTTTGGTTTTCCAAGGGGCCGGATATGACAGAGAGACGAGAGGGGACAGAAGAGGAGCCTATGACCCTCATCATACTCTGACCCATATGGTCCAATGGAGTGTGCTGGAAAGGTAGACTTTGAGATAAAGACTTTAAGATTACAGATAAGACGAAGGAAAATAGGTTTTTAAAAACACATTCTAAAAAATCCAGAAAAGCGATCAAAGGTGGATTTAAGAAACATAACTGTGCCCATCGCCTGATACCCAACGGATGCTGTTCAGCATACACAAGATGCAAAGCTGTGCTGTTGATTAGTTTACATTTATCATCCTAGTGATGGAATATTTAGGTACCAGCTGATGTGATAATGTGAGAGACTGAGTTGGTATCGTGAGTGTTGCTTTTAGTATCACGCCAACATGAATGGTTCTGTATGCGTGAGACGATCCGCCTCGTCTGACTCCTTCCTACAGGTCTGTTCACCTTTTCTACCGGGGACGTTTAACCAGCAGTTACTCCAGAAACAAACCGGACGTTTGCCGTTTCCCATTTGCTGAAATGAAAACCTGCAGTTAAAGCCGGATGGGATTTGGCTTTAGCTGTTAAACAGCTCACTTAAGAAACGCACACGGCCGTGGATTAAACATCGGCGGCTGCTAAAACGGCATCAAGGGCTTTTCCAAAAAGTTCAATTCTGCATCGAAAAAGGGAAGTGCTCTCACCAGAACCGAAGCGGGACCCGCCACTTCTGGCATTTGGCAGAAACCGATCCAATCACGCTGCTGCTCCAAACCCCCTAAATGCGCCGCCCGACTGGACTCCCGAGACTGTGGTCGGTGGCTCTTACGCACGGGCGCCTATCTCCTCCGCGTCTCCTTCAGCCCCCCCCCCTCCCTGAAGAGACGTCCGAGGAAAAGGCTCGTGCTCCTCGGTCACAGTCGCGCACTCCGAACGCAGTGCGCACGTAAACGTGAAAAAGCCGGCGGCTGCAGCCAATTGCGACCCTTGTAGGAATGTAGCAGCAGCTGGAAGGGGGAGTCTCTCTCTCTCTCTCTCTCTCTCTCTCTCTCTCCCTCGGAGCGTAACGTGCAGGTGTCGACACACGCCGCCCACGTTTTCTCCCACAGGGTCCCGGAGCGACGCCTTAACGGTGACGAGGAGACGAGGAATGATAGGACGCCGCGATAAGACGCGTGTTTTCCTAATGACACTGCAGCAGGAATGCAGTCAAGTCTCCGTTACAGGCCAGCGAAGCCTGGCTCATTAGATTAACCCATATAAAGGATCAGGCCGGTGAAACAAGCCATGAACACAAAACGGGACCAAACCACCTCTCATATTTACAGCATGTTACCTTTAAAGGGAGCTTGGTTTGATCATGTTACACAGTCAGAGGCCTCAAGGTTCAGGTCACACGACATACAGACAGTGTCACCGTTTAAATAAGCGACTCCCAACGTCAATGATTATCATAGATTTGAATCAAATTCCCACTTTTGTCTCTGCGCTGTAGCTTCCCACCACGGCCCACAGACTTGCTGGAGTCTCTAAGTAGCCCATAGGTGCGGTGCCATGGACCGGAGCCCCCTGCCTCTCAGCCAATGGCAGCTGGGATTGGTTCTAACACCCCCCTAATCCCTTAACTCTATTTAGCATCACACTATTTAGACTGAATCAAAGCCAACAGGTGTTTTTAGTTGAGCGCCAGCGGAATAAATCCTCTTGATTAGAATTGGTTTTAGTAGCTCTGGTACTTATCGATATATTTAACACTGACTCACTAAACTGACAAGAGGAGCTGTTTATGCCACATGCGTCTGGGCTCAGACTTGAGACAATTTCAACAGAAAGTTTATGACATTTGCCGAACTACTGTTATTATAATACGTGCTGTTGTAATGTACTTTATGCAAAAAGGAGAAATGCATGAAGCCTCTTTGCAGAAGTAATTTTGCACCATGAAAGAGCTGAGCCCCCTGTAGATTTATGCACCCGTTTGAAACCATCGTGTAGCGAGACGTCAGCAATTGCATGGTTTATTAAAGGTTGTGCCCATTGGCACTGGTGAAAGTTGGACTGTCTTATCTGTGAGGAACGGCAAGAATCTCTTTGTGGATAAACAGGACAAAAATGTTCCACTTTCCCCTCCGCTCCAGAGCCCATGCATCTAGCAGCTTCGTCCATTATGGCTCAGCATCTCCCAATGCATCTTAAAGGAGGAGAGCAAAAAGCTAAAGGTTATCAGGCTAATGCTCCTGTTCGTGTCTCACAGGACTTTCCAGAACCTATTACGCGGTTATGTCTTCATGGTTGCCTGCTAGCATGCAGGCCCGGTGACGTGGTTCCATAGGGTTTGATAGTTCAGCCGAGCATCTGACAGCATTCCTGAGTGAATTCCACAACTCCCATGTGACCCCAGGAGGCCGAGAGGGAACTCTGGAGCAGTCTGCAGGAGCAGGTCCGCAGGCTGCAGCCGAGACACGTCGCAAAACAGGCCATGGGCGCATTCAGACTCAGATCCAGTCGGACCCCTGAGCACGGCTACCTGCAAAACCCACGGCGCAGCTGGGATCCACTGGGAACACGGCGCGCGTGAGAGAGGATCCGAACAGCCCAGGGATGCGCCGGCCCGCCGTGGTATGTGTAATTACTCCACAATTAAAGTGCCTGCGCTTGTGAGTGTGTGCCTGTGCGACCACAGCCAACCGTGTCAACAGTGTGGCCTGGAGTCCAGTGGAGGCGGCGGAGGGAAAGAAGGAGAGTTGAAAAGAAAAGAAAACATCCTCGGGTTCCTGTTGGACGATGAAAAAGCAGCTGTTCGTCATCGGCTTTGCCTCCTTTACTCTCTGAGTCCAGCTGTTCTGCCCTGGAGATGTTTCTTTTTAGTCAACCAGCTTTACCTCTTGTTCCCTCAGAAAACCATCAATCTTTTTTTTTTTGAAATATTTCTTTTATTTATTTCATTTCCTTATTGCTCTGTATTGTAAACAGCCCAACTTTAAAATTCTCCTTCTGCTTCCTCCCACTTTCTCTGCTCTGACCGCAGGAATGCAGGAGGACTGTCCCTGGACTACTGTCCTGCATAGTAATCACCGGGTGCAGAAGAAAGACACAAAAACACAGTAAAACACACTGATGCCAAACACACAAATATCCAGGCAAACAATTTCAAACTAAACACACATTACTCTCATTACTAGATTTACACGTCATACAATATCCATCTGCTGTGCTTCATGCAGCCTGTTACAGACATACTGTAATGTTACTAAATGACATATACTGTATATTTATTTTATGTCACCCATCTGTACATTTTAAATTTTGTCTAGTTTGAAAAAGAAATAAACAAATACTTTACGGTCTGTAGGTGTCTATGTTTTGGGAGATTTATGGCACAAGTCCCATCATTTCTTTTGCAATTCCCACTAAAACACTTCCCACTGTTTGCATCTATGTACTGCAATCAAACCATAATTGTTGAGACTGTTTTTACAACGTGTGACTCGGAGTAAAGAAAACAGGAGGAAAACCACACAATCTCTTTTTCTGTCTCTCATTCCACTACTGAATAAAGTTCACAACTGAAGCCACATTTTACTCACTGGCCAAGTGTTCACAGTGACAACAATAAAATATACGCACACTAATAAAATCTCATATTTTAAATACAAGGGTGTCAATTCTGTAAATTAAATCACTTTGAATGTAACGATAACAGGTTTGATAATTACAAATTAAAGTCATAACTAAAAAGTCTTTTCGTGCCACGGATGTAAGATTTTTAAAACTAACTTGGTGACACGATGCTTTAGTGAATCTGTTTCCCAGGGATCCATTAAACCAACATCCAACAGCGGTGGAGGACGACGCTGTTGTTGGCGGGTGTCATCTGGCTCTGTGCTCCTGTTCGGACACTAGCAGGTTGTTGAGCTTGATGACAATGTTGGCAAAGTCGGTGAGCTCCACGAAGTCAGAGGTGATGATGTTGATCCCGTCCGCCCCCGGTCTCTGAGCCTCCACCCAGGACATGATGGTGGGCAGGTTTCTACAAAACGAGGCACGGAGGTTGGAAAAAAAAAAATCACATTCAAGCACTTTCTGTTTAAAAAGCCCTAAATTTTCCACTACTCTTTAGCCACCAGTAGAACAAAACCAGGAAGTGGGAATGTTTATCCAGCGCAGACAAACAATCCTATTTCCTCGGAAGTGCAAAATCAGGCCACCTCCTGGCGGAGCCGCTGGTCAGCAGTTTTTACCACCTACGTTTTGAAGAAAACACAAAGGTTTGCACGAATTAACATAGAATACGAAATGTGCTTAATTTTGAAGATTTGAGCCAATCCTGAAGTATGCAGACGACATGAACTTCCTGAGACAGCTCAGGAAGTTCCACCTGCTCCAGGAGCTGCTGACCATCTTCTACACGGCCACCGTCCAGTCTGTCCCCTGCACCTCCATCGCTGTGTGGTTTGCTGTCAGCATCGCTGCTGACCCCACAAGCCCCACACACAAACTGTTTAAACTCCTCCCCTCTGACAGGCGTCACAGAACCACAGCCACCAGAACCAGCAGAATCAGCAGACACAGAGTCAGCTTTTTCCTCCAGGCTGTTTCTTGAGCTGAACTCTACCCGTCACACAATATAATGACTCAATGACTCTTTATAGACATAAACATGTACTGTTGAATGTGACAGCGAGCTGCAGTTTATATTTTTTTTCTTTCAAATAACTATAATTAAAATTGTAAAAAAAAAAAAAGAACAAAGACGGAGTCAGACCACATGCTTGTCCAGTGCAAACTTGTCCATTCAATTACTAATTCTGATTCTTATTCGGAATAAAACAGGGAGGTGACAGTGAAGCGTAACATAGGCGGTTCTTATCCTGTATTTAGAAACCAGTGGAACAGATTTATGCAGCCTGGTGTTGCTACGAGAGGAAAGCATCATCAAAACATAGACTGTATCCCGCTGTATTGCAGATATTTGAGCTGCACTGCCCCCTGCTGGCCAGGGATATAAACAATTTACAGTATTAGGCAGCGAAGAAGAAGGAACTGTCCAGATAAAAGGATATGCCATACATGCATACATACTGTGCTTATTCTGTCCTACAGAAGATGGTATATATAACAATTCTAATAGCCAAATAGTCACTGACCTCTCGACCAGATAGTTTCGCAGCCCCCAGACCAGCCCCTTGGCCACGGTGTTGACTCTGGGGGTGAGGATGGCCTGGGACACGTGGAAGGAGCCCTGCTGGGCTCTGTCCTTCAGTGTCGCTTCCAAGAACTAGACAGACCAACGTTACAGTCAAGTAACATAACACATAACACAAGTAACTCAAGGAGTAACTCATTCAATCAATGCATGGATTGCTGTGGGGGGCGATAGGTGAGCATTTCAGCGCTGCGTGGCTTTGGGGGAGTCTCTGACCTGTATGAGCTTGTTCGGTTCTGTGGTGTTTGCCCACGGAGCAGGGATCTTGTTTCCAGGCCACATGACAGGAATGCCCCGAGCTGAAGGATGATGGTAGAACACTATTACCTGAGGGGAGCAGAAAATTAAAGACACTGGATATATATACACCGTCTCACACTGGAACCATAGCGCAAATGTTTTAAATAATAATAAGAAACAGATGTGAACAAACTGAAAAAAAGAGTGTTATAGGAGGACTTTTACACCTAATTTCTCTTTTCTGTTACTATTGTTGGCCTCCTATGGCTCTTTCTCTCTCCTACTCCTTCGCCAACTAAGCCAGTGACAGATTAAGGTCATCGGAACAGATACGGTAGTTGGATCTGAGTAAAGCACAGGTGAATACGACGATGCAAACGATGACGCGTGGCTTTGTGACCCTGAAACAGGAAACGGACACATTCAGACGCGGTTGAAGGCGTGTGTGTGTGTGTGTGTGTGTGTGTGCGTGTGCGTGCGCTATAGATGTCACCTCCACGGTGACGCGCGTGAGGCCCAGTGTGGAGGTGAGAGCGAGGGATCGAGAGAGGAACGGGTGAAAATGTGAGCGCGGTCGACGGAGACCAGTCGGATGGTGGTGGAGCGAGCGTTAATGGGATGATGCTCGCCTCTAATTCCTGCCCAGGAGAGTTACAGGCAGCAGGGATTACCTAGCAACAGGGGTTAAGCGGGCCGTCCACCGCTCACCCTCACACGCGTGCAATCCGCGCATGGAGCTGCTTTCACGCACAAACGGGGGGCGTTTTCTCACTCTGACCTGGTATTTCTTCTCCCAGAGGAAGTCCAGGGTGACGCTCTCCACTGCACAGAGCGTGCACAGCTTGCTGCCGAACACTTGCTGGAGCATGTCGATGAGGTACGCGTGGTGCTCCGGGTCCATGGCGTAGTAGTGGTTGAAGTCCAAGAAAACAACCTGAACCGGTCAAACAGCACTCGGTCAAAAGTCCAAACATGTCAATGCGGTCATTTATAACAAAGGGCTTTTCACCTCTTTCCTGTGTCTGACTAGGAAACAGTTGATTTCTAGCAAGCCGTCCCTCACCTTTGGGAGAGAAGTGAATGGAAGATGAGATTCATGTGAAAGGACTAAAGTCTCTGTTCTCTCATATCCATATCCAACCTTGTGTCCAAAGAGCCCGTGGATGAAGTAGACCTCATTTCCAGGCTCATCGGGTTTGGAGGAGACCCGGAGGTCAAAGTAGCGGATTCCTGCATCCAGCTGCTCCTTAAAAGTCAAGTTCTAAGAACATACGTTACACAGGAGTGAATGTTACAGCTGCAAAACCAAAAGCTGTGAAGATGTGTCACTTTCATACAGGCTGCTTTTTTTTACAATCTGGCTCCAATTTCAGCTGAATTCTGTTCACGCCACTGGCGTCAGGTCAGTACCTGGGTCATGGACCACTTCACCATGACTTTCTTGGCTAAAACACTAAAGAAGTTGGCCAGGTATTTGACATAAGCCTTCTGGTCGGGGCCCACGGGGGCGCGCACGTCCACCCAGAAGGTGAACGAGTCGTGGGAGCCTGGAAAAAAAGTTAAAGTTAAAAATAGAAGGATACAGTATAAAAATCTATGCAACTAAAAACGGGTTTATCAAGATGCACCCGCTTCATTCTTCTTTAGTAGAAGCATTGAGAGTGATGGACAGACATTACGCACGGCGCATCTTTACGCGCGACGAGCTCACCTGGCACGGCTAGGTGTTTGAGGGGCATGGCGCTGAGCTTGGGGGGCAGCGACCCCATCCAGTCGGCGTTGACGTTGCCGATTCCCGCGGGTCGCGTCTTCATGTCGCAAACAGCCTCACGGAGCCGCGCTCAGATTCCCTCCCGGAGGCGGATTCCCGTGCGCTCCCAACGCCGTCACGCTGCCGAGGCTCATCTCTGAGCGTCCGTGTCAAAATACATAGTTTTCCACGATGGTTCACGGCGCCACACGTCGGGCTGTGGCATCAGTTCGAGCGTGAAATGTTTCCGCGCCCGGTTTCCGGTCGCGCAGCGTTCCAACCGGCGAGCCCATCATCCGTTAACGAGACCCGGCGGGTGGAACCACTGGTGGCGATAATCGTCTTAGTGCGAAATTCCACTTGTTCTCCAGCTTCTTAGCTTAACCTGCGTGAGTAGGAAGACCACCCGTGCAAATGCACATCACGCACGTAGTCACGCGCACAGACACAGACAGATGGGGATGGTTTCCTCGGTTGGAATTTAATTAAGTCAGATAAGCAGGTTCCCCGGGCTCCAAGGATGACTGAGCATTACGCATCAATTAAGCAGCTGTACGGATAATCTATATGACCTCATGGGTGATGAAGGTTTGCTTCATCACATATGTGACATGTTTGAGATTTGTCTCAAACTCTTTCTGTTGTCTCTAACAAGCAGCCCCGTGGCGCCCTCTTGTGGCGCATCGGTAGAACTACCACGTCTTCTGCACCCATGGCCTCAGGTAAAATAGTTTAAGACTTAACATTAGTTGAGGATCTTAATTTATTTTTTGTGACTGAAACTCCAAGCGTTTTGGCTGAACCCCATTTGCAGCGTGTGTGTTTTACATTACGTCAATCGCAGACTCACTTCCTCGGAGGACAACAAGTCCCACAAAGCATTGCGTTCACCCGAGCGAGCCGCCTGTCACCTGACTGCGTGGAACGCGCGTCGCGTCTGTGTGTCCGTTTCCATGGAGACGGGCGCGCACACGCGCCTCGTCGCAGGGGCTGAGTTCTCACGTCGCACGGGTTTAACGTGAACGAACCTGGTGCTATGAGGACGCGCGGGCGAGAAGGAGAGCGACGCACGCAAATGGTGAGTTTGAGAAACTGGGAGCGTGGAAGGAGAAATCATAAGAGCAGCGAATGAGGAAGTAAACTTTAAACTTTTATTGTCTGTCAACGCGTTCCATAAATAACGTTGATTATATATATATTACATATGCATTTAACGTAAAATACGTCACAAAAATATTAGTTTCGGTGTTAATTAGTTAAAGTTGATGAATACAATTCATCTCGCTCAGTGAACCCTTCTCCAGCGTCGCCAGTTTGTTTTCCACGTGCGTTGTCAGCACCTGACCTTGAATAGCGTCTTAACGTCACGTGGCCTCGGTAATGCTCCGTCTTAATTCCCCTTAAATCTCCCCTCAACAGATTGCCTGGAAAAGCTCAGTGCAGGTCGTCCGTCCCCTCGCCGCCCCGTTGCTCACCTTCCTCGTCTTAGTGCAGACATTGCTCTCCGTTTGCCTGGTGGACGCTGTTAGTTGCACGAAGGGGTCCACCTAAAAAAAACACTGAATCGCCGAGTGAAGGAACCAGTTCAGAGCTGAGAACAATTCAAGTCACCAGAGCAACCATTGTTCCGCAGGACAAGTCTGTTTGCTCTCACCGCATTCTCTAACGCCCTCATGTCAGAGAAACGCAGGTTTATAATGCCATACAACATATAAAAGAGTAAAAATACACGTGGCACCTGCTTAATTGTGTGTTTTTGCCTCAGCTATTTCTGATCAAAGCTTCGGGTTCAGGTGACACAAGTGTAGCCTGTGGCGTCAATCCTCTCGCCAGACAGGCCTCTCGGGGAAAGTAGTGGATGCCGGTAAGCACAGGGTGATGTAACACCCTGTTTAGATCCCCCGTGGCCTAATCTGCCTAGGACCGGCTATGTCATCCCCCTCAGGCGCTCAGACGCCTCCTGCTCGCGCCCGTCGCCGAAGGACAAACGGGCTCGTTGCCTCTATTTGCCTTAGTTGGAAAACACTGTTTCTTTTCTGTTCTCAAAGGCTTGAAGCGAATGTTTCGGACCTGACCTGCGTCACCGGGATGTTTAGGAAAACGGGCCGCGTTGGTGCACCATGAGCGGCTCGCGGGGATTCCTCCACAAACAAAGGCCGGGCGTTTCGGCGGCACGTTAGCGGCGGCGGCGGCGATCCGGGGAGCACGCGGCGCTCACGCAGCTCGGAGGCCCATGAACGCAGCCTGAGATGATGAACCGCTACACCACCCTGAAGCAGCTGGGCGACGGCACCTACGGCAGCGTGCTGATGGGGAGGAGCAACGAGTCTGGGGAGCTGGTGGCCATCAAGAGGTGAGGACCCCGATTAAACGGTACTGGTTTTGGGTCAGTGCAGGCAAAACGTGAGAGAATGAGAGGAGCTGCCGGTTTGGCGCCGCCGCCGCCGCGGGCAAACGAACACAGCTCACAAGGCTTCCTGTCAGCAACACGGCAGCAGGCTTCAATAATAGATGGGAAACGTGAGCTGCGGCCGCTGCTCGATCATCTGGTTGCCATGCAAGACAATACACGCGGTGACGGAGGCGGAGAAGCAGCGAGAGTGGAGGGTGGGTGCGTCGGGTTGCCGACGCTGGACGGGCCGACGGAGAGTGGCCGGGGCTCACAACAAACTACACGCCCGAGTGGCGGATGGGACGGAAGTGTGGCTGCGCACGCGTTGCTGACTCTGTCTCTCCTCAGGATGAAGAGGAAGTTTTACTCGTGGGAGGAATGCATGAACCTGAGGGAAGTGAAGGTAAGGCTGGTGCTGGCTGCGCCGTTCGGACGCGCGGGCGCGGCCGTTCGTCGCCTCTCACGCTCTTCTTCTGCTCCTCCTCCGCCAGTCGCTGAAGAAGCTGAACCACGCCAACGTGGTGAAGCTGAAGGAGGTCATCAGGGAGAACGATCACCTGTACTTCGTCTTCGAGTACATGAAGGAGAATCTCTACCAGCTGATGAAGGACAGGTCAGATGTGTTTAGGCGTAGTGAAAAGTGTGTGAGAGCCTTTGTTTGTGTACGTGGCTCCTTTATGTACAGATGGTTCCTCATGAGACCTTTTCCTAATTTTATATTTCCAGAAGAAAACTGTTCCCTGAATCAGTCATAAGAAACATAAGCTTTCAGATTTTCCAAGGCCTGTCCTTTATTCACAAACACGGTACGTGTCCCCTTCAGGTGCAGGGCTGTGGCTGCATACTGCAAGGTTCACTGAACGCTCCCACATTTTCTACACGTAAAATGATGCTTTTGTGATGAAGCAGCGAGTACGCCCACAGATCGCATCAATTGGCCACGTTCCGCTTCGATTCTTGCAGTATGTGAACCCACCGCGACGTTGGACTCTCGCTTTGGATGCGTCGCGCTAATAAGTGGTCGTGTGGGTGCAAACTGATAAGAGAACAATGAAATGGATAAAACCAAAGGCTTCCTCCCACAAATGTGTGATGCGACGCACACTCGTGCCACCACACGCCCACTGGGCATCCTCACTTTTTACCTGGTGCCTTTAACTTCCTGCTTTTGCTTTCCTGTTCTCTCTCTCTCCTTGGGTGTCTCTGCTAGAGAGGATAAGATGTTCTCAGAGAATGAAATTAGGAACATCATGTTTCAAGTGCTGTCTGGGTTGGCTTTTGTGCACAAGCATGGTAAGAGGCTTTTCTGTGTCACAGTAGTTCAGTCTGTACTAGTCTGGGTGTGTTTGATATCTTTTAGTGTGACTCTCGTAGACTGAGCTGCTCCTAACAATACTCTGAGTGCGTTTGTCGCTGCTTCTGCGTTAAATATAAAAACGCGACAACGGAGTTGAGCCTGATGTAAATTTTCCCTCAGGTTTCTTCCACCGAGACATGAAGCCAGAGAATCTGCTGTGCATGGGCCCAGAACTGGTCAAAATCGCTGACTTTGGTCTGGCCAGAGAGATCCGCTCCAAACCTCCGTACACAGACTACGTTTCAACCAGATGGTGAGGATGGTGAAATTTAAAAAAAAAGCCCACGAATGACTTCCTGTTTGTTCACGTGTTCTCCGTGTCCTCCGCTAAGGTACCGAGCTCCAGAGGTCCTGCTCAGGTCGTCCACCTACAGCTCCCCCATCGATCTGTGGGCCTTGGGCTGCATCATGGCTGAGCTCTACACGCTCAGACCGCTTTTCCCTGGTAACAGTGAGGTGGACGAGATCTTCAAGATTTGCCAAGTTTTGGGGACTGTCAAAAAGGTGAGAGGGTGAAAACACTCCAATTAGAGACTGGGACACAATGTTTGGAGTAAATATGTTGATGGAGCATGTAAGTAGGTCAGGAGCAGGTTTTCCGGGCGCGGCGTAAAGCAGCTTAAGTCTGCTTCACGCTCAACAGGATGCCACTTCATTTAAAAGGCCGTCCCCTCGTGCATCCATCCTAATGGTTAGGAAGAAATCCTTGACAGCCCATTTTGGGTTCATGAACTGACTCTGTTACCTTGTGTCCGTTCCCCGTTTAGATGGATTGGCCAGAAGGCTACCAACTAGCTTCCGCGATGAACTTTCGCTTCCCCCAGTGCGTACCCACCCACCTGAAGACCCTGATCCCAAGCGCCAGCAGTGAGGCCATCACGCTGATGAGGGACCTGCTGCAGTGGGATCCAAAGAAAAGACCTACAGCTGTACAAGTAGGGAAGCTGTTCAACCACGCAGCATGTTCACACGCACAAGCTTTAAAGGTGCATTTCTACCATTCTCTCTGGCTAGGCGCTGCGCTACCCATACTTTCAAGTAGGTCAGGTGTTGGGACCTCGTCCTCAAAGCCAGGAGATCAAGAAGGTCCAAGCGAAGCTGCTGGCCCAGAAGCAGATGTCAGAGTCCAAGGTTGAGGGGTCTTCCTCCGAGTCCAAAGCCTCCACAAGCTCCTCCAAAAATCAGCAGGAACAACATCAGCCTCTTCAGCAGATCCCTTTACCTCAAGCTGAAAGTAAACCAGTGGACCTCAGCCATGCGGTGAGCTGCTTTTTCCACCATCCGCTTAAAAATGAACGTGAAATCTGCAGTAGTTGGTATCTACCAGTAAAAACAGCCGAGCTCATCACAACCGTTGACCGCCTGCAGAAAGCAGCATCTCTGGGCAGTGAGAACGGCGGAGGGCCGGGGGCCCTGAAGAGCGGCCGCCGCCGCTGGGGCCAGGTGGCGTCCAGGACCTCAGACAGCTGGGAGGAGTCGGACCCGTCTGAGACGGCCGCCTCCACCTCCAAGAAGCCCAGTCTGGGAGACGTGGAGGAGGGGAAGAACCCGAAGGAGCTCCGGCCACAGTGAGTGTGGGCTCAACAACACACTCCCTTTAAAACCGTGTTGAAAACGGTCTCTGCTTCGTTTTCAGGCCCAGGGAACAGAAACCTCTGTATTCCTTCAGCACGGTTACCAAGCTACCCAACAATATTAAAATGGGCCAAATAGACGCTAATCTTCCAGGATCTGCTGCCCGGCAGCACTATCTCAGTCAGTCACGATACCTGCCAGGTAAGAACTGTCATTTAAATGACTTTAAATACAGTACAGTCCCAGGAATCAAGTACATATTAACTAGAATAAACAAAGAAGTGCGAATATTAGTGAAATATTAATATTAAATATTATCACTCAGAAGTTCAGTAGTTAAGTAAATGAGTAAACGTGCCATTTCCCATCACAGCTAAACACCACATTCACACTGCAGTCTGGGAAGAACGTGTTCTAGTTTATAATTCACACAGATAAACGATAAGTGAGTCTGATTAAGAGAACGAAGTGACCGATGTTGATCTGACTCGGGTGAGCTTTTCTGGAAAGTTTCCCACATCGGGGTAAATCAACTCTGAATCGAGGGTAAAGTTCAGCGATCGTTAAACAGACCCCTGGTCAGTCATTCAGATCCAAAGGGAACCATAAATATTTATACAGGTGTTTGTTTACTACCCTCTCCGTCCCTTAAGGCTGTATCAGCAAGAATCAGACATCCTCCACCGACAAGGAGCTGAGCGGCATGACGTTACGGGACCTGTGGGAAAACTCCTCCAACGCCGTGAATAAGCCCCTGGCTCCCATCGGAGCAGGAATGTCTGTGACCAGAGCCAACGCAGGTAAAAACAGCTTCATGAAGGGACCTAACCTTCAGGAGGATCAGAAGCCAGCTTTGCACATCACGGCCTTTTATTCCCACCCTCATTAAGAAGCAGCACACTTCTAAAAGCAAGTTTATATAGTACACTTTATTAAAAAGAAGTACATTCAGTATATTAGATTCCTTGTTTAATAATAATGATAATATTAAGGTGAGCAAATACTTACCACAGCCTAAAGAGGTATAATTAGACACGTATAGAAAAATACCCAGCATGCATTTCACAAATTGTCTTTTACTTTTTCTATTTAGAATTATACTTAAACTAATAAGTAAACTATTACCATTTTACTAATAAACTAAAAGTTTATTTTTACTTTTCTCAACAATTTGGTGCCAAAAGAAATAGAAAATATAGTGCTACAGCTGGTATCATTGATTACATGTATAACAACAGGATAATTGTATTTTTTCAGGAAGTATCTAAACTCATGTAATGATTTAATATTTTTGTAATTCCGCTGCCTACAATGTTTTAAACACATTGAATTGGACACACTGGAGTGTTTTACCGGCAGTGGAAACCTGGCAGCTGTCACTGCCTCCTCCGCACACAAAGGCTCCCGATGCTAACGACGTGGCTAATGCCTCCCGATCACCGGCTACGGGGCCATGGACAAAAGCGGCGATGGGAGCGAGCCCAGAGTGTCTGCGCCTTTGGAGGCAGGAGGCCTCTGCAAATCATTTGTCATGCAGACAAACACAGTGTGCCGCTCCTGCCGTGCTCCCTCCCTCCCTCCTCCTGAGCTTTGTCTTTCGCCGTGTCCCGGTGACCCCCGTTGCTTATTCATGAGATCAAGTCTGTTACTGTAAGATCAAATGCTTCTTAAGTGGCCTTCGACTGCTCCGATGCTCATTTGTCCCATCCCTCAGTATTTAATTCCACTAAATGAGTGAACAGTTGCGATTTTCTTGCATTAGTCTTCTTCATGCATCTCTATTTGTCTGTCTCCTTTCTCTCTCGTTTGATCAACACGCATGCTCGGCTGTTTTGGTGTGGCCCTAGAGGAGAATCCCTCTAGTTCTGTGGATGGCACGCCAGAGAAAGCAATTGTGAAAGAAAGAATACTGGAGAAAATTGATCTCTCCAAAGGTACTTGATTAAGGAGAGATATAGTCGTGGTGAAGCTGTTCTGTGTTGTCGGTAGAGTAGCTGGAGGGGAGAATGAGATAAACTAACAACCAGCATGATGCAACAAGCTTCAGGTGTGGAAGCCAAAGGTTTCGCATGTGAAAGCTCCTGCTCCGTTAAAGGCTCTGCAGGCGACACCAGCACAAATACACACCACACAAAGCTGCTGTTGCTAAGTAGATGGTGAATTGCACCACAACCACAACATCCTCACGAGGGAACAATGAGGCTTTGGGCTAATTATGCTGATAAGGATCTGGGACTGCTGCTAAAACAAGTCCACGGTGTCGTCTAAAAAGTTGAATGACTTCAAACGCTCGTGTGTTTGGGGCCTCGGCGGCTGTTGGATATATTATTAACAACTGAAGAGACTCACCTGCATGCAAACATTTCTTCTAAAGCTTTTTTTTTAGATGCTGCACATTATTGGAGGTGGCCTTTAAGGCCATACACTGTACTGGGCGGGAGCAACAACGAAATACCAGAAAAATCAGATTCAGGCTTTGCTTTTTCGTCTCGTACAGGGAACTTTATAAGCACCAAGTACAACCTCCCCAGCGGGTACATCCCTTCATTCCAAAAGAAAGAGGTGGGGTCTGTGGGACAGAGAATCCAGCTGGCCCCTCTGAGTGGACAGCACACAAGTAAGGAGGCCAGACATCATTACTGTCACACACACACACACACACACACGCGTCTGCGAACTCTTCTGCGCTCTCTGCCTTCTCTCCTGCGCCCGCTGTTCACTGTCCTACTTGCTTTCTCCTCTTTATTCCCTCCTTTCAGTCAGTCTCTCTTCTTCTCCTGACATTAAAAAAGACAAACCCAAAGGTGCAAAGCCCAAGTCCACGTCCAACTCATCGTTGAGTGAAACAAATGAAGGTATTGTCATCTTCTGATAGTTGTGGTGTGTGTACTTCACATGGGAACAGCTGTACAGATATCTAATGTAGTCTGAATGGTATATTAGACAGACTAACTGCTCCTTGGTGTTCGTTCAGATTACGAAGACTGGAAGAAGAGGAGTGAGAGGCCTCAGGTGAAGGGAAACAGCTACTCGGCTCTGGGAAAAACCTCTGGGAATCTCCTGAGCAGAGCTCCAGCGATACAACCCGTCCACGGCCGCGTGGACTGGACATCCAAGTACGGTGGAAATCGGTAGTTCAGGAAGGACGGGGGTTGCCATGGATGCACAGAACGAACACACAACACTGGTCGCTTCCAGAAGACGTGTGCATGACGCATCCCATGCACTTTGCAAAGACGCTATTCTGTTTAGATGTGCAGGCTCATCTTCTCACTCTCAGTTTCTGAGATGAAAGTTGCCATGACGCTGAACCAGCACTGTTTCTGCTGCAAGACAATCCCACTGGGTCCCTGAAGGAAACTGTGTGAGCCAATTCTACTGCAGTTTAGTGTGCAGATAATCTGAATAGGGTTAGGACAGGTGCCTGAATGTGGCGTAGCTAAACTCTAGTTTTTATTTTATAGTAAAGTTTCACTACATACACTACCGTTCAAAAGTTTAGGGTCACTTAGAAATGTCCTTATTTTTGAGAGAAAGGCACTTTTTTGCAATGAACGATTTAGAAATACACTGTTTACATCACTAATGTGGTAAATGACTATTCTAGCTGGAAATGTCTTATTTTTGCTGCAATATTTACTTAGGTGTATAGAGGCCCATTTCCAGCAACTGTCACTGCAGCGTAGTAATGGTACATGTGTCTGCTCATTGCGTCAGAAGGCCCAGATTATCAGATTACCTCAACAAATGAACATTCAGAATGCCAAAGGCCTGCAATGCTGTAATTGCTGCAAATGGAGGATTCTTTGACGAGAGCAAAGTTTGAGGATTAAAAAAAATTATTTGAAATACAAATTATTTAACCTTTTGAATGAGACCATATTTTCCATTGATTTTATAACTCATGCTGGTAAATAAAAGTCTGACTTTTAATGGAAAACAAAATTGTCTGGGTGACCCAAAACTTTTGAATGGTAGTGTATGTAAACATAAAAAGCCTTTTATGAATGGTTCTTGCAGTGCTACAATCCCTGTGTTTATCCTCTGTACTGTACAGTAGAGGACTTTTTTAATGTTTGTGAAGTTACACTGCACATTGTAAACTGCAAAAGGAGTTTGTCATATGCAATAAAAACTGAATTTTGTAAGCAAAGATTCATTGGTGCTGTGTTATTTAGAAAGACAAGGCAGTCGTTCTTATTCAATACATATTTTACTATTTTGATTCCATTCACTTACAAAATGATGAATGAGGTTAAATGAAGAAAAGCAGACACACGGTAACATCTTCGCTGCCATCAGGACTCTTGAGGCCTCTGGAGCAACGTCAGGCTGAGCTTCCCCACTAGCAGAAGACTGGAAGAAGACAAGAATATCAGACTCAGTGAGTGATTAGCGATCACCAATACATCAAGTGACAGAGTTTATTATATTCTGTTTTCTACGAGGTGCTACCTTGCTCCAGCCACCAAACCCGCCGGCATGAACTTTCTGGACGCATAGAATCTTTTCCCCATGAGGCCGGACAGGGCTCCCGATGTCACTGCAAAGCAGCGCGTGGAAAAACATTAGTCCTAGTAGAGATGCGTTACTGTTCCCACTTACTTTAACAAAACCAAAACGGAGCACCCACCGAGGGAGACCCAAACATTGTTCGGGTCATTGGAGATCTGGTAGGCGCCGTAACCCGCAAGTCCACCGAACAGGAGGCCAGCAGCGAGGGAGGGGACGCTACCTGAAAGCACCCACACAGCAGGTCAGGTCAACACCTGTGTTTTTAATAGTACAACACCTTGTGAATGATGCACAGAAATAAACATACTGTAGTTTATTATTCACTCAGATGCCCGGTGGAGACATCTCCCTGAGGATCGTGTCTAGGTGACATTGAGGGGAAGCTGATTAAACTGTAAGCTTCCCATCACGGGCTCCGGCTCTCACCTGCTTTCACGTAGCCCACGACTCCCCCGGACGCGACGAGGGCCGCGTATCCGTATCCAACCCAGTCCACGGTCATGTTGGACACCTGTGAGAAGCGGCCACAGCGCGTGAGCGACGCGGGCGTGCGCGCGCGCAGGGACTTTGAACGCAGCTTCGACCCAACGTCACTTACGGATGCGAACAAACCTAGGGGTCTGTCTGTGTGTAGCGCAACGGAGCCGTTCAAGAAGAGCAGCGGAGCCAGCAGAAGATATGACAGCATCGCAGCACCAGCTCGTCCCACAACTGGGCTCGGTCGTTCTTAATCACAGACCGTTACATGGCCAGTAACTGCGCGTGTCTGGCTTCTGAGATAAGGCTAACTGCTGCTCGGAGCCTTAGCTCTAGCACTAGCATCACAGCTACAACGCCCCGCGAAGGCTGACACGTTTAATGGAGAGCACCACAAAATAAGCAGTGACGCGTGTGACATGATTATCTTTCAACGTCTAAAATGTCAAGCACGAACAGCCACGAACACAAATGTATTCATATACAACCTTGCTCCTGGAGTTTGTCCTCTGTCAACAGCAACGTGTTCCCAGCCGAGCTCTAATTACTGTTACACACAGCTCTGCAATAAGGCAAAGTGCCCGACGGGAGATCTGTTCACGAGACGAGACTAGAGACGGAATTTCTACAATTGTAATACTTCTGTATCCATAACTATGAATAAATATATTAAAACGTAATTTGTCTGTTTTTGATGTAATGTAGTGTATAGAATGCATCATTCATGAAAAGGATATTTGCATTTTAGACAACTAAACCTTTAGTTTTGTTAGTGCTGTATCTAATAATACATCGTGTGTGTGATAAATTAACCTAATTGACATATTCATTCTAATTTTGCCTTTATTTCACCTCTGTTAGAACTGTAGACCTGTTAGAACAAAACCCACATCCTATGTCCAAACTCCTGACTGGATTCTCGAGACACTGGTTTCAGCGTCGGTGACTCTGGTATTAACAAGTCAGGCCTCCCTCGCTCTTTAGACTCTGCTAGATGAATAACCGTGGTTCCCGTTGGTTCGTTGCCCAGCCTTTAAATTAATCAGCTTTCTGTTTAATCAAGGGCAACAGGCAAAGCTGATTTTTTTAGACACTGCTTTTATTTTCACGACCACTAGATGGCATCACAGGATTGGGTTGTGTTAGACTTGAAGACGCACTGGCCAAACGTCCCCAGACTTTAAAGTGGACTTGGTTGTTTGTACTTCATTTAAAAAGCACCGACGCCGCATATCCCTACCCGATCCAAGCCCAGAGACCTTCGTCTGTTTCAGGTGAAATAAAGTGATAAATATTTCTGACGTTTTCTTGAGGTTTGTCCCGTGACCACGTATTTTGCACGTGTTCTTTACGACCACCTGCTTCGTCGACTGGCACTAACTTGGCAGCTTCACTAACCGGAATGCTCCCTGCGCACACATTCTCATTTGGTTTCAATTACCTTCATCAATGTAAATCCACGGGTGGTGCGTCCGCTCTTCCCACCCGAAGCAAGGTGGCGCTCCAAGACAGCCTATCGCCACTGGAAGCATCGTTTGGGCCTGAAACCCTCTCAGTCTACAATCACCAGTGTCATTAATTTCACAACGATATACGTATGTGGCTCCAACAGTCAGACGCGTTCGTCTGAAGCCAAAAAATCTGTGGCGCAAATCAATTTTCCAAGTTCCCAGTAACTCGGGGCAAAGGGATTAGTCCCATCACCGATCAATATTTCAAAACTACAAGGGAAGGAAGAAAGACAACATGGTAAGAAAGCTTCCCAGAGTTTTTGGCAGGGGAGGGAGGCACGTAAATTACGCACGAGGAGCTGCGTGAATTCACTGCTCCACAACTGCCAATAATAATAATAATAATAATAATAATAATAATAATAATAATAATAATAATAATAATAATAATAATAATAATAATAATAATAATAATAATTCGTCTGTTTAAGCGACTTAAGCTGCAGAACTATTAAACACAGATCGTAGCTTTAGGAAGCTGAACGTTGCCGGAGGCTCCGTGATGTGCAAGTGGTTGAAACCAAGCCCCAGACAAACAGGCCGAATATTCAAAAGGGACCCCGCTCCTGAGTAACCCGCTCTCAGACAGCTCTGCTTTTAAAACTTACTCCTCCCCAGTGCGCAGAGCCCCAAACAGAATCCCCCCCCCACCTCCCTTTCTTCTGTCCAGGCCTAGGAAGGTCTACATAGCTGCAGGTATTGTGTGTGTGTGCGCATAAAATGTGTTCGCCTTTGAAGTCAAACATGAACGCTTGTTTTAAATATTAAAACCACAGAAAATCTATAGATTCTGTTTGGACTTACGCACAGACAAACAACGAGCTATAACGCGTGTATTTGGGGGCGGAAACAAAACCAAGATACACGTGTTTTTTTTTCGCAACAAGTTTCTTTAGAAACCTTGTATTAAGTGTGTTTAATCCAAGTGTGTAAAGTAGCGTAGTGGCACAAACATCCGTGCCGCCGTCTGCCAGCAGCGTGCACCGAAACTCTGTGCGTTTACACCCTCTGCATGTGCGAGTCACAAAAACTTGAAAGGAGGTATTGGTCGAAAGCTTTAACCATTATCACCTATATGAGCGCACGCGTTACACTTCTCTCTCTCTCTTTCTGTGTGTGTGTGAGAGTCGGGGGCTGAGAGGGGGGAGAGCTCATTCGCTCTTGGCCCGAGGGGTCTAACTTATGTATTAGAAATAAACAGTGGATAAATAAATAATGACCCTCACAATAGCAGGGTAGCTCTTTGCGTAGAAGTAATGATGTCGGCAGTTAACCTTCAAGTTTTTAACTTGACACAGTTTTCATTTGCAGTGAGAAATCATTTTTTTCCCTCTTTCGACACAAACAGGGAGGAAAAAATGAAAAGTAATGTTGGCAGTCCTCTCAAGTTATTATCAGTCAAACATATGTAACCTACCATTACCAAAATATCATAACAAAATCTAATTTATGCTTTTTTATAAGTCTACTTCATTGGTGAATCGTTAAAACCATGTTGCACAAGGAAGTGGAGGACAAGTCTCACATTAACTTTCTTTTTATTAGCAATTTACTCTGCTCACCTTTCACAAAGAAAATTCTTTTATGCAAATTAACTGTCGGCTTTATAGATAGATATAATATCTACTATAAAGTGTGACGGGCCTTCTCTACTCAGATTGTCTCTTTTCCTGGCCACATCCGGGGCAGTGCGCATGCGCCACCAGGTGGGTTTGCATCGCTTTTTTTACGGCCAGGTGAGGCGATCCAGGTCCAAGTAAAAAGCAAAGGTTTATTTTAAAGGCGACGGTTCAATGAGACACACGCTGCACCGGATCGACTAAAATAAACCACCAAAGGCAGCAGAAGACAAAGAATGTCAATTATGGGAAAAATGGGGGAATGGCAGGTATGTGGTGCTTTTCCTTTAGACAAAGAGACGACTGTGGAAAAAAAAAATCCATGAAAACTGTCAAAGTGTCGAGTTGTTATAGGATAAGTCAGCACAGGCACAGCGAAAGGTTTGGTTTAAACCACAACCTTATATATTTTACTCGGAGATGGGATCAAACAAAGATGTTAAAGACAGCGTGTTATTTAGAAAATCTTCTGTTACAGTGATACACCCGCACTTGTCAAAATGTCCATGTCACTGCTGCGCTTTGAAAACCCGGTGATGTGCGTATCGTGTGCTGCTGAGCTGCAAAGGCAGATGTGTACAGATGTGTTTTTATCGTACATTAGGGTGTGGAGACAGACGCGAGCGTTGAGGAAACGCGGCTCTGCTGCTAGAAAAAAGTACGTCTTTGGTGTCTAATTGAACTTGCCTTATATCTATTTAATAAATAAACGGTTGGAATGTAGGAGATACAAATGACAGCCTCGGTGTTTAATCTTATTCATTGGCTCGATGGGCGCCACTGAAAGCCTGGCCTTGTTTTGCAACGTGTGATTTCAAACACGACCCGAGCTCCTCGCTGCAACTACAGCCTCGGTTTGGCTCAGTCCAGATCTCCGGCGGTTCGCCGCGTGCACAGCTGTCATTGTCAGCCAGTTTCATGCCGCCTTTCTCACTAATACCAAAAGCTGGTGGAGAAAATAAATAAATAAATAAGTACCCCCCACCTCCCCCCGCCCCAAATGGTAATCCGCGTTGTAAACGAGACCGGGCCAACGCCTTAAGAGGTGGCGACCTGTCTGCTGACCCACGGCCCGCTGAGGTGGAGGCTCTGCCGTCCACAGGGCAGTCGGGCTCCCGGAGCCGGCCATTCACATGAAACGAGGCCATGTTGTTGTGTTAATTATTTACATTCCCCCTAACCCTGCGCCCTCGCAGGTAGTCAATGGAATGGCTCACCTTTTTAACATAACAGTGAAAGAATAGCCGCCCAATGTCTCCACTCTCAATGGGATTAAAATAACAGTTTGGGAGTTTAAAAAAAAAAAAATTCAAGATTGGCGACTAAGTGTGTGACAGGGTGATATTTACATAGTCATGTTGTTATCATAGCATCACGATCAAAAAGACACTGGAACGTCAAAGAAAAGCCTTTATACATAATTTTGGCCAAATCCTTAAAACTGTGTTACTGGAGTTCGATGCGCGTTTTTGTCTTGAATTGGAAAGACATGTTGAATTTTCACCAAAGCCCGTCCCAGGTGCATGCAGGTCCCCATGCACGACCACACTCTCCCCTCAACGAACACACACTCGCACGCGCACACACACACACACACACACACACACACACACACACACACACACCTGACTGAACAGTAGCAACCATAAGCGTGTGTAGCGTCGTGCTGCTTTAGTTTTTACCTGTGCGCTGTCCATTGGCGTTGTGTGAGCAGATGGGGGGAATCAAACGGCTGTTGATATGCTAATGAGGCCCTGTGCCAGTGGTATTACAGAGCTGCTCCAGCCTTTCACTTCCACCATTAGAGGGAGACCTCAGAGCGCAAGACAGACAGCAGCCCACAGCTTCAATAAAAGTAGTTTTTTTTCTGAGCGGGGAGCACAATTCACTGAGTGAAAACAAGACTCTAAGGCGATACCCATACTCAATATCCACCTCAACAACCCATGAAAATGCTTTGGAAATTAACTGATAACATTAAATATGAAGATTGCGAGGTAAGGGGCTTGTTTTGTTTGATTTGATGAAATATACATATTTTTACAGTTCACTAAAAAAATATTTGTAGACATGTTGTGTTGTTTTGATCCAGGTATGTCACTATTTTGACAGCTGTAACTGAACTGGCGGATAAATAGATCCGTATCGTTTCTAAATTTTATTGTAATTTTATTCTAAATTTGGTTCCTTTTGTGCACGTGTATAATAATAATAATAATAATAATAATAATAATAATAATAATAATAATAATAATAATAATAATAATAATAATAATAATAATAATAATATAGGATGTAACAATATCAGCTATTTAGTATTTGAGTGTTTTTGTTTTAATTTAATTTTAAAATTAAACGTCTCCAAATCTTTCATGTCATGCTTTTAGTTATGCTGTTCATTTTCACTGCAATGACAGGTGTAAGCGTCTCGTCAACCTGCTTTATTGACTCCTCAGATTGAATCTGATTGAATATTTATCCACGCTTCAGCTTCCATATCTCTGCAATTTGACTGCATTGGAGGTGGCGTGTGTGCGTCGTAAGTGAAGTGCGTAACTCTCGGCGATTGTCGTTATGGGCATAGACAAAGTTTGGCGGTAACGCGAGGGACCAGTCTGGGAGTGGAGAAGCCAGTCGAACGTGTTTTCACCCGCATCCCGAGCAGCGCAGGGACGGCCGGCAGCGGGAAAACAAAAGCTGGGCACCTCCGAATTTATGTTGTGGGGAATATATTAATTGGCAGGCAAATGTTTTCCCGGTTGTGCCGATGAAAAAAAAAAAACAAAAACTAAATATGCAATAGAAATCCAGTCGCGGCTCTGCCTCTCTCTTTTTATATGCGTAGTTAAACAGGAAGGGGAGTGGAGCTGCTTTAACCGTGCGTAAAAGTTGTCTGGAGCGCCGGATCCGAGCGGCCCTGTCAGACACGGGAGGAATTTATTTTTCTCCGTCTTTCCGGATCACACTTAAAAGTTAGCCGGCGTGACTCTGGGCTGGGAGTCGAGTGGGCACCGGTGGATTAATTCGGCGGAGACAGAGGCGCCCCATGGAGGACAGCTCGCTGCCGAAGTCTGACGTGGAAAACAAAGGGAAGAGCGATAAAAACGAGCCGATCGGAATGCCCGTAGCGTCGTCTGCTGGAGTTTCACCCAGTTCAGAGGTGAACAGTGTTTCCTTCTCTGGCTTCGTCTTCTCCTGTCTGCGGTCAGCCTCCGTTCATTCCTATATCTTTCCTTCACGTTTGCGCTTTGGCCTAGGGACCCTTTTAAAATGCCCCCTCCTCCTCCCTCTCTCTCTGATTCGTCAGACTAGAGTGAATGTCCCTCTTTTTGTGTCTCTGTCTTTCCACTCCCCTCCACACTCTCTCACTCCCTCTTTCTCTCTTGCCCTCGCTCTCTCTCTCCCCATCTCTGATTAGATATACCGATTCCTCCTTTCAATGGACGTCATTTAAGCGCAGACTCCTGCCTTGAGTCGCGTCCTTCGCTTCGAGCCCGATTTCAGACTATTCTTTCCTTATTATTAAGTATTGCTGCAACATTAATAGTCATGAATGCCTTCTGTTAGGAGTGCAAGAGGACGACGAAGAAGCGGCTCTTTTGATAATATGAGCACATACGAGGGGACGGCAGCTCTGTGATAGAAGCCAGGAGAGGAAGGGGGAAGAGAGGGTTTACCAAGAGAAACTTTTCGACCAAAATCCACCGACGCCGCCAAATATCTGCATTTGTAAAGCCAAATGAAGGGCAGCGGGGATCTAACTACTTGTTTCTGATGGATTATCGTCCTGCTTTTGTGGCACATATCTGATCGTCGGGGCCATCGTGATCTTGCAGGAGAGAAGAGTATCTTCGGGGGGCTGTTTTTGGGGCTTTTTTCGCTGGTTAATTCCATCTGGTCGCCCCCCCTCCCCAAACACTTAAAGTGTTTTGAACTGATAAATCTTTCCTTTAGTTGCAGCAAAAAATTGCAAACGCTTTTGAAATGTTAGTGCACAGTTTTTCCGCGATGGTAAGTTTCTGGAGCGTCAGATGCTTCTAATCTGTTTTATGTAATTGCGCAAAAATGTGTTTTTCAAACCTCTGATTTTTTAAACCTGTGGGGCAGCTTGGGAAAGCGCCTAAGTAACCGAAGCTTCGTTTGTGTAGCTGAGGATAGTGGACCTCAGGAATTTAAAAAAAAAAATCTTATTTACGTTTTAAATTCATACTATTTAATTGTTCATCAACATGTGCAGGGGCTGAGTGTTTCTCTTTGAAATCCAGGAACTATTTGCAATAATTCGCCTCCATACGTGCTGTAATTCCTGTCATTCACTCAGGCCACGTTTGATAATGACCCAGAAGCAAAAACAAAGAGGAGAGGAAAAAAAAACGCTAATTCACGTGCTGTCCTTTAAAATGTACTTCGGCTAAAACACGCTTTTGTTCCTCTCCGCCCCCGCCAGGATCGCCACGATGGCACCAGCAACGGGACAGCGAGGCTACCTCAGCTGGGCAGCGTGGGCCAGAGTCCCTACACGAGCGCGCCGCCGCTCTCCCACACGCCGAACTCGGACTTCCAGCCCCCGTACTTCCCTCCGCCCTACCAGCCCATCTACCCGCAGTCTCAGGACCCTTATTCTCACGTTAACGACCCGTACTCCCTCAACTCCCTGCACGCCCAGCCGCAGCCGCAGCACCCGGGCTGGCCGGGCCAGAGGCAGGGTCAGGACAGCGGCCTGCTCCACCAGCACCGCAGCCTGCCCCACCAGCTGTGCCGGGAGTACCGCAGGGAAGTGCTTCTACCGTCCGGTCACGGCATAGACACGGGCTTGTCGGACTCTATCCCTATCCATGGAATACCTCACTCTTTAGAAGACGTTCAGGTAAGACCGCGTTCATCTGTCTTTCTCCTCAGATTGCGGTTTAGTTAAAAAGCAGCACCGTTATCGAATAGCATTGTTTGGTGAATGTATCAGGGCCAACGCGAGTGTTCAATCACTGTCATTAAAATTACCGGTAATAATATAATAATGGTGATATTTTTTAAAACAGTTATCGCTGCAATTAGCATAAAAAACGAAACAACGACTAATCATGTTTATATTTTATAGCATAAATGCCTTTAATGATAACTATTGTTTAATAAATGACACGCAATAAATCCATTCATTTATTAGATATGAGTGTAGCTCCTAATAAAACGATTTTATTTTCAGGAAACATAGCATGAAAATATATTTGAAGTGTTGTCAGGATTGGTTTAAATAAGACAGCTCAGATTTTACACCTTTATCTAATTTATGAAAAGCAGATCTCAAATAATTTTTTGAGCGCTGTACGCTGCCAGATTCAATGTGGTTTTATTTAAGGTTATTGCGTAACTGAAATCAAATAGATTAAACAAATACGCCTGGATTTCCACATGGTTTCCTTCATGCGTTCTGACTTTATTTGATTTCTCTGTATGAAAAAACGGGGCTCGGCGCGCCGTTCTTTAGGAACAATACCTCCGGAATACGTTGCACGCTCGCTAACAAGACAACTGAGTTCGCTGGATTGAGTTGCGATAACAGCTGCCATTGCTAAACATGAGAAAAACGCGCTAACATTGTCAATAACCCTCCTTCTTATTCAGAGCATTCTTCCCAGTTTTTAATCAGAAACAAACACCAATAATCCTCTAATTAGTTCATAGACCTTTAATAGGCTGCGCCGCCGTAATTACTATCCATTCTAGATTAGAGGTTTCCTTGTTCGTACAGAGCCAATCTGATGGCGAAATTAGGTCAGGATTATGGGGCGACACCGAGTCGTTATTTAAGTCTGGGTTTGTGATCTAGTGTAACACGTCCATCAATGTGGTCCGCTAAAAAGCTGCTTATGGACAATAATAACAGGTATGGGCCTCTGGGGTCTCAGTGTTGGGTGCTCTCCATAGCCGCTAATTGCGCGAGGCTTTGTTCGCGCACAGCTCATCCTTAGGTGCCTCCATTCAGCCCCCCCGCGCCTCAGAGGTGACGCTGATATTTTTTACGCCTTTGTGCTAAAATTGTCCATTTTTCTGCGTTTGTGTCACAGCCTGTTGAGGATCAAGGAATTCACATTCCAGACCAGACTGTAATTAAAAAAGGTAAGCAATTTCCTCCCGAGATATCATGCATGTTTCTGCAAGCTGCACGCACACGCACACGCGCACAGACACACACACACACACACACACACACACACACACAAACACACACACACCATTCTGCCACAGAGAACTCGATGCAATGCGGTAATGCCTGACTGATCCTAATACGCAGTAGCCTATTTTTCATTACATGGTTTCCAAGTGCATCAAACTGGCTGCACCTTTTCTCGCCCCCCTCCTCCGCGCTGGTGGAATTTACCGTCAGCGTTTCGGAGCGGCGGGGAGATGAGCAGAGCTGGTGGGGCTTTGTGGACCCGCTGTATTGAGGGTCAGGGATACTACAGGCCTGTGGACGATCCTGGCACTTAAGTGGCGGAGCCAATGTAGCTGCAATCAGAGAGCTAAAATGGAAGTTGGTGCCACTGCGTGGAGCGCAGGCCCTGGTGTGTGCGCGCCGCTAATAGACTGTCCATTAGAGAACGACTCAAATCTCGACGTTAAGGAAAATCCCGTGTGGTTATTCATAAATCCAAACCATCGTATTTCCAGCATTTAAGTTAATGTTGCTGCATTAGATGCATATTATATTTTCTTTATCTTGTTAGTGATACAACGTGATCAGGTCTCTTTCATTGTGAGGTTTAAAAGCGTTTCGTCAGGTGAGATTAGACCAGAGACGCTTCGCAGCGATTTGTTTCTTTTTTGTCTTTAATATCATCCTTCCTTTTTGCGCCTATCTGCGCATCAACATGATAATTGGCTTCTTATATTAGTAATCTCAAGAGTTCGTTTAACCCCTATTGTCTCTATTAGGCTCCCATGAGCCATTAATGTCACAAGTGATCTATCCGAAGGCGCACAGTCCCCTTTGTCTCCGGTTACTGCACACCGAAAACGGTGTAAGGCCCAGTTGTGCTGATCTGCCCCCCCCCCCTCCTCCCCTTCGGTGTGAAATCACACACGGGCGACGGTGTTTTGCTGGATACCGAGGATCTGTCAAAATAGCTCGACTTTACTGAATCTCACGGTTGGTGTGGCTGCGTATAGCCAGAGTCGATGCAGGATGTGGCGAGCGAGCGCAAAAATAGGTTGTAAGAGCGGTCAGATACTAGAGGATCTCAGTGTTGATATTAACGGTGCGTTATGGAAAACTACACAAACATTATTATTATTATTATTATTATTATTATTATTATTATTATTATTATTATTATTATTATTATTATTATTATTATTATTATTATTATTATTATTATTATTATTCGTTTTTATCTTGCTTTTATCTTTGTTTTTGGAAATGCTCACATGTGGTGCTAAACTCTGAATCCGGGGCCTAAATCCCTCCTTCTCATTTAGTTAAGAGTCTGCTTCGCATGAAATTCACTGAGCACGGTCTCTCTCTTCCTCACCCCATCCACTCCCTCCCTCCCTGTTCCCATCTCCCTCCTTTCTCCCTCCCTCTCCCTGGCTATAGGTCCAGTGTCTTTATCCAAGAACAACAACGTCTCGGCCATCCCTGTAAATAAGGACGGTCTTTTCGGAGGAGTGGTAAACCCCAACGAGGTGTTCTGCTCGGTTCCGGGTCGCCTGTCTCTCCTCAGCTCTACATCAAAGTACAAGGTCACGGTGGCGGAGGTGCAGAGACGCCTTTCGCCGCCCGAGTGCCTCAACGCCTCTCTGCTGGGCGGGGTGCTGAGGAGGTGAGTCCGACTGCAAGGCTGCAAACACCTCCTCTCACTATCTACCTGCGTGCGAGCGCGCGCGCTGCGGCGCGCGCCTGCGTTTGAACTCTCTCACTCCACTTTCTCTCCGTGCGCGTGCATCTCTCTTCCTCTCTCTCCTTCTCTCGCCTCTGTACCAAGAATAATTAAAATCGACCAACCATGACACCTAGCTCCTGCATTTAAAGCAGGAGGGGTCTGTTAAATTCCATATTAACTTCCTTAGCGCACTGGATCGCTCGCTCTCTCTCTCCCTCACTCGCTCTCCGCCTCACCCTCTCTCTCCCTCGCTCATACTCTTTCTCTCCCTCACTCAAATTAATGTAGGCCTAGTCTGTTTCAACCTCAGCTCTATAGGCCCAGTGAAGGCATTACACATGAAAACATTGGTCTCCAGTGAACTGTCTACTGAAGTGCTGCAGACACGCAGCCAGTAATAGTGCTGCCTATTAAGTAGGGCTTTATTTATTCATTTTGTACAGTATTTGTCTGCTGGGGAAAGGCTGGAGCTCTTTTACCATTATTTATAGTTTGTTTCAAGAATGTAGATGTGGTAAAGCAGCTCAATTTAGCCCAATCACCTTTTAATTAGAGACAAAGGAGGCGAAGCACATTTATTGGGTGACGTATGATTTTATGATGCAAGGATAATTAAAAGTGACAAAATCATACAACAATGACGATCTATAGATGTTGTTTTTTTTTAACTTTAAATTCTGAAATATGCGCCATTTTTTAAAATTTATCCTTGTGTTAATTTCAAAGAGAAAAATATTCCTTCTTAGCCCACTCAGAAATTCCTCCACTCTGCGCTGCCACACAGTGGTTGATATTCCGTTTTGTTTCATTGTCACAGGGCCAAATCTAAGAACGGAGGAAGATCCTTAAGGGAGAAATTGGATAAAATCGGCTTGAATCTACCTGCGGGCAGACGCAAGGCAGCCAACGTCACCTTGCTTACGTCACTAGTCGAAGGTAAGTTGGGTGCTGTGAGTCGCGTCTCCATTCTTGTTGCTCCCGCGATATCAGGTGCTTGCAAACTGGGTTCTCTATCTCTCCGTCTCTCTTTCTTTCTCTGTGTTGGAAATCAGCATATGCGCTCATCCGTGTAATGTGGACCGACTTTGCCTCGCAAGTAATAAAGCATGAAGGATGTGTGTGTGCGTACGTGCGTGTGTGCGTGTGTGTGTGTGTGTGTGTGTGTGTGTGTGTCTGTGTGTGTGTGTGAATAGAGCGAGAAGGAGAGAGAGAGAGAGAGAGAGAGAGTCTGGTGTTGGTTGATTTCAGTGACTTTGCAGCGCTGGCCTTCGCTTGCAGGTCCACGGTTGGCATAGTTTTATACACTGGGCGAATTTGTGTTGAAGTCCAGTTAATTATTGAGTGCTGCTTGTTTATTAGGAACCGCCGAGCTGTTTCACCTCATGGATGAGAAGTCGATTGATTTATTAACCCGGCATTGTTTCAAACATGAATTCAACCTAGATATGGCAACACGGGGCTGCTATTTAATGGTGATTTAATTCTCTCCCTAATAGCCTCCGATGCTTTTGGGTTTCAGTGAAGATTTCCGCTGCATGCAAATCGGATGGTGCTGACCTATTGGGAGCTATATGTTTTGGGCGTATTAAAGAATAAATGAATCAGTTATGGCGCGCTGAAAAGACGCCTCCTAACGCGACTGGATAAATCCATTTTGTTTTCGCAGCTCAACCTTATTATTCAGTGCAGTGGTATTTGGGTGTGCTGTGGGTTTCCAAAGGTGAAAGCCTGCGATGGTTCATTGGTCCCTGTTAATCATTATTGCAGACGAGGGCCGAATGCAATATTCATTGTGCTTCGTAGAAATTTGGTACTGTATTATAATGAGCCTGGAGAAATGTATGATTCCGGGTAATAAGGGGGTGGTGGCACGTGGGGGTGCATGGTAGAGGAGGAGGGGGGAGGTGGTGGAGGCAGTCGGTTTTTTAGTGAAGGGACACTGCGTCTTCTGGAGCGCTGTCATTGTTTATGATCCGCTCCATTTTATGGAAACGAGTTTACTGGACTTGAGCTTTGATGCTAATTGGCGCATGCCTTCTTCCGGAGCAGAGGCTTATGGCCAGGAAGCCCCGCAGTAAAATCTCAACTGCTTCAGGAAATTAAAGCCAAAGACTTGGGGTCGAAAAAAAAAAAAAATTCAACCAACATGAGAGAAGCGACCTCAGACTCGAAACCAGCGAATCTCTTAACTAAAGTAAATAAAGAGGAAGCGAGGTGCAGCTGCAGCCTTTTAAAGCGACTCCTCCGAGCCTCTGTGATCCGCTGGACTTTCAGTAATGTGCAGGCATTGGTAATCAATGACATGGTGTTAAGCATGACGCCGCGTTTATTTCTCATAGCCACTTATTGTTCCTCCTCCATCTTTAAGCGTTCTCACGGTGTGAAGGAGCAGAGCCTGACGCGTATTGACAGCTCGCTGGGCTGTCTCGTCATTATGACCAGGCTGTGAATGCTGTTATATTATCGTCATTAATGTTGTTGGGAAGGCACAGGTGCCATAACCCTGCTGCGCGAGCGCGTAAACAGAGTGGACGCTCACGTCGAATTAATCACGTGTTAGCCCGAGCAGGGGAGTGTGAACCGCGCAGAAATTGACGGGACCATATTTAATAAGCAAACACATTCAACCTCTTCGTGTTTTCTCTCCTCTCCCTTTCTCAGGCGAAGCGGTGCATCTTGCCAGGGATTTCGGTTATGTATGCGAGACCGAGTTCCCAGCCAAGGCCGTAGCTGAATATGTAAACCGTCAGCACTCCGACCCAAACGAACAAGTCCAAAGAAAAAACATGCTCTTGGCCACGAAGTAAGTGCTATTATCACATTTCACCGTGCCACAACAAATACACCCCGCTCTGTGCCAGCGTGTGTCTGCGCATCTGTGCTTTATTTGACATTTTACGCACGGATGATGTTATTAAAATACCGATTTTCACACGATTCACAAGTTTGAGATTTTATCTCAAAACGGTGTATTTGTATTTTGATGCTAACTAGCAAAAAAAAACCCCGTCCATATCTGTCTCCACTACTGGCAAACATGATTAATGAACTCCTTTTAATATACTAATATAAATTCCAATTAAACGTGAAAAGTGAGGCTGCTGATTCGTTGGCTGGGCCTCTCTCTCATCCGCAGCAACAGCATTTTGTTTACAGTGATTTGACAGAGACTGACACCTAGCTGGGTCTCGTCCAGAGCTACCAGTGGTGTTGGGTATTTTTTTAGTCTGCGTAATTTGTGACACAGATAAGCTGAGGCTTGCATTTATTAGCGCAATAATTAAACAGACATACGCACCTATTATTAACATACCGATATGAAGTGGAACATAAAACCACGTGACTAAATATTTTAAATCTAATTGCAGTGCCTTATATATGATCAAGATGTAAGTCGCATTGAGCATAATTGTCTTTTGGGTGTGATCGAGAGTAAATTAACATATTTATGTTATTATATTGGTCTCTGTTTGCAATATTTGATAGTTTACACTGTGCGAATCTCCACTTTGCATCAATATGTCGTGTGGCTTCGTGTTTTCCCTTAAATTTGTATTTTTTTAATAAAGTAGAAATATCCTGCCACTGAGCTGAGAGATTAATTTCCACCTGTTTGTAGCTGCAGGACATTTTCTTTACCCAAGCGTTCATGTCTGGAGACAAAGCAGAATAGGAAGCAGAGTTTCATTACACTAATAGATGCTTTTAAAAATTAAGTTGATTTCCAGAGGAGAGGAACGTGGACGCGGCTCACCTCAGTGGCCGCTCACACTTCACTGGCTTTAAGCCAATTTCCAGACACCTGCGCGCATGACTTTGCACTGGCTGCGTTTGTTTGTGTTTATCGCGCCGGGGGACTTTAAAGACACGCGGGCATTTCCGCCGCTCTTCTCCACTAACACTGCTTTTTGTTTCTCACCATTTTAGGCAGGTCTGCAAGGAGTTCACAGACCTGCTGTCCCAGGACCGCTCGCCGCTGGGGAACTCGCGGCCGCAGCCTATTCTTGAACCGGGGATCCAGAGCTGTTTGACCCACTTCAGTCTAATCTCGCACGGTTTCGGGACCCCGGCGCTGTGCGCGGCCGTCACGGCCCTGCAGAACTATTTGACCGAGGCTATCAAAGCCATGGACAAAATGTACCTCAACAACAACCCCAACAGTCACTCAGATAACGGCACTAAAGGCGGAGACAAAGACGAGAAGCACAGAAAGTGACGTGCCCCCCCCCCCCCTCACCCGTTCCCCGAAGGCCAGACCCCAGGGCCCCTCTTCTACACACACCTCCACCTCGCCTAACCCGAACCATCCAATATAAATATTATAAATACCTAATAAATACTATTGATAAATTTAAACGTGCCACTTCCTGATCTTGCGCGGTTTTACATGTTTTTGTTTTTACATCCCACTATGGATTCATGGGGAAACGACGCAAGAAATCTTCTTCTTCTTCTTCTCCTCCCAGCACCTGAACCATACGAAATGTTATTTAAAAAAAAGAACGGAAAAGAAAAAAAAAAAACGCTGCAGAGGAACAGCTCCGGGGGGCGAAGAAAAAGGTGTACTGCCTCAGCCAGAGGACTTTTTATGTACTCCCCTTGTTTTTTTATGAGCTGCAACAGAATGGACTGAAATCCAGCGACCCCCCTCTCTATCTCAATTTTACGATTGTTGACAAAAACGAAGCTAAAAAGAGGATGAATTCTTATCAGTATTGTGAATAAAAAAACTTGAAAAACGAGAAATTCCACAGAAGCTCCACGCCATGACTTCAGTTGTAGACTCTCTCTCTCTCTTTCTCTCTCTCTCTCGCTCTCTCTCTCCCTCTCTTTCTCTCTCTCCAAACGACCAACTTGAACTTTTTGAATTTCAACACGATTCGCGGTTATATAAGGGAATCAGTGTTCATGTATGTATATATTTATTTATGTGTAATTTAATGGGAATTGTAAATATGGTGCGTCTGTTGAAACTTCTTTTTTTATTTATCTGGTGCCTCCTGTTTTAGTGGGTTTGAATATTCGGTTAGTTCTTCATGTGATTTTATGGTTCTTAGAAAACAGAAGTTTGGGGTTATTTTTTATTTCTCTGGGATATTTCAATTCAGCCCTCTTGTAGCATGTTGAGGCGACACTGAAGCAAGTGAACAAATTAAATAGAAATAAACTTCCATTTCTCTCTCTATATATATCATCCTTATTCAGTTTTTTTATTCGAGGCAGAGCATAAGTGAGACCCTGAGGACAACTGTTTTTTTTTTTTCGTTTCTATTTTCGTTTTTATACAAGCTTTTATGTGTTGTGCCAATCAAAATACGTTTCACCTCCTGTTCTCTCCTTGAAGCACCATAAAAGCAATAAATGGAATATTGTCTTTTTTTTTAAATGTTCGAAGTCATTCAAAAAACATTTTGGGACCACCTGATATCTTGTTATGTCCGATAATGTCCAAAAATTGGAGGCGGTTTTAGCTGTATTGTATAGACATGTGCTGGCAATAGTTCCCATGCCTGTCAATGTATAGTCCTTTGTTGCCCAGAAAAAAATAAATATTTGATACGCTTCATCTGGATTTTTATTTATATTTTAATTTTTTTATATTCACTGCCCGGGTTTATTTTTCTGGTTTCTGATTTTTTTGTTTTGTTTTGGTTCTTGGTATTTTTTTTCTATTCTGAACGGCTACAGTAATTGAGTTTAAGTCTCCCCTGACGATTGCTCCTTTGCAATAAGCAGCTGAACTCATTGTTTCCCTCTAGTATAATAAAAAAAATCTTACTTTAAACTCCCCAGTTCAGCGCACAGGAGCGCATGCAGGCCAAATGGCTCACAACAATGGATAGTCTATATTCACGTTTGAAGTGTGCAGCGCCGCCCCTCCAGCTAAAAAACCCTCTGAGATGTGTGCAGCGCTTCGTTGTTGCGGGCTATATTTGGCTCTGCCGCGTTCCTTCTGCGCCGGGTTCGTAGTTAAAGACGTGCATCAAATATTTGTTAGACTGTGTTGTTTGCCTCTTTGTGTAATCAATGAACAATCAGCGCTCACTGTGCAGGGCTGGTGCAGATATTTACTGATACAGCCTAATCATAATAGCTTCCATAACGAACCTCCTGGTATTTAGTCTCATTTCGTTGTGTTTGGCTGAGTGGCTCGGTGAATGTGGCCATCGCGCTGGCTGTAATAGAAAATCTGACGCTGGCCTTTGCTTTATGTTGCGTGCAGAGCTGCAGAGAGCGGGCCGTTGCATAACATTTGACTTGAGTTTGATTGTGTATTGATGGCGTGGCACCTATAGCTCTTGTCTGGAGCGTGAATCAGTCTAGTGATATATGCATCCTGGTATTGTTTCTCGCCTTCCCTATTTCACTGTCTGGCAGCCATGCAGTTTAAATATTGTAACACTGGGAGATAGAGCACTGAGCGCCCCCCTCTCTCCTTCTTCTCCTCCTCCTCTTCGCTCGCTCGCTCTCCCTTCCCTCTCTCTCTCTCTCCAATCTCAGCAGCCATATTTATTATCTGCATGATTTTTCGGGCCCTGGTTTAATTCTGAGGCGGTTGTTTTGCAGGAGGGTGAATGAAGCCCAACTGTACATGTCCTTGGCATAATTGCGATGCACAGTGCTGGAGCAGGTGAAGCGAGGCATTGTCTGTCAGGCCCTGTTTTTGTTGACTCAGTCCTCAGATTGTGTGTGGGATCCTGTCCTCAGGCACAATAGCTCACTCATAAAGGGGAGAGACTAACCGGCTGCTCCTGCTATGGTGGATGTGAGGGGGGGAACAGCATAAATAGTCACTTTAAGGGAAAACAATCGTATTAAAACAGCATTATTGGTATTAGCGAATAAGGAAGCCCATCGTGTGTGTCATTAATGCTAATGTTATTTAATAAATTTATCGGGGTTTGCTTGAATGAAAACACGTTTTTGAGAGTGAAACGAACGCATTACGAAATATTGGTGTGCGTGACAATGGTGTATCTGTACGTATTATTAGTGCACGATGAGGTTCGCCAGGCCTGTAATTGTGTCTTTACTGTGTAATGGAATTGGAGTGTTAAAGAAACTCCAAATCTCATTCTCCCTCTTGTTTGTTTACACTGATCCCAGCCTATAATTTACATACCTTTTTAATGCGAATTTGTCACTTTCCCCTAATTTGATCCCAAACAGGTAGAGCTAGTTTTCCCACTATGCCCCACAGCGAAAGCCATTTGCAAAAATCAGTAAAGAAATAAATGACAACGAGGCCTGATATTTGAACCAGTCAGCAATGCCCATATGAATTTGGCTAATTCGATTCATAAACGCAGACTCCGTTTGAACTAGCGCGATCCACGCGTGGTAATTAATTAAAGTTATTAAAAAATGTAAAGAATAGCTTAAACAAAATAGGCAGCAGCTGCGTGAGCGATGCCTTTTGCGTGATTGTGCGTTTTCTGCAGACAGATGCGGATGCCCAGGCTCGAGCTGGGCGCGTGTGACGTCGTTTCGTGTGATTTCACGCGGCATGTGCTGGTGAGGACGCTTTGAGTGGGCCGCTGAGTTGATATTTATAGTTTGTGGCAGAGACGTAACGACGGACACACACAGGCGGACTCGGTGAAAGCGCCTCTGCGGACAGAGCGCTCGCGTGAGCGCGCGCGCCAGCCTGACACAGTTCCTAGGTTAAATCAAAAGCTGCAGCCTCAAACTCAAACAAACCGCGGAGGCACCGGGGGATTATTTGAAGGAGAAATTAATGCTCGTGTGATTATCCTCCAAACATGTTTATTTTTCATGCCGGCCGTTTTCTATTGATCACTGTCTGTCGAGCGTGTCCCGCGACTTTTCATCTGCGACCAGCTGCACATCACGGCTGCGCTCATCAGTCCTGTACAAATGTGTCCCATCCACTTCACACGCTAGCAGCCATGTTTGTGGTCAGAAAGTATTAACTTGATGCTGTTGAGATCATTCCTTGGTGAAAGGACTGTCTGCATGGCCTAATTACCCACCATTACTACAACAGTCTGCACTGTAGCGCTCGGAGGCAATGCTTTGGAGCTGCTTGCTTGGGATGATATAGGGCAAGAGCCTACAACGCCCAGATTTGTTCACTGTGCTGCTACAAATGTTATATTGGTATGAATGGAATTTGATTTAAGCTCAGCGCTTCTCCTGACATTTAAACGGCGCAATCGGAGTCTGCTGGAGGTTGAAATGATTGCTTTGAGACGATCAGTTATTACGCAGCGCTTTGGGGAAAAATCGCTTTTGCAAACGATTAGCATTTATTTAAAGTTAGCAAAGTTTCTCCATAGTAATGGAGGAGAGGCGTCTGATAGAGCGTTTTGAGGACCTTGAACACGTGGATTCCCGAGAAATACCAAGAAAGACGATGTCCCAAGTGATAGAAACCAGATGTCAGCCTGACGGACGGACGTTGCACAAGCACAAGTCACTTTGGCGCTACTTGTGTCGCAGTTTAACTAGAGGCGCATCTCAAAGTGCAGGCTTAATAATAAGTGGCTTGAACAGGACGCGGGGTTCCTCTAAATGACATTTGATACGGTTATTGGTGCAATCGAATTATGTGACTTTAAGTTTGCAATGAAGCGCAAAATGGCTAATTGTCCTGAACTCTGACATCAGCCGTCATTTGGAGCACTGGACCCCCGCTTTGCGCCCCCGCCTGGCGCTGACCGCTGACCCCTATATATATGTAAACCTATATATGCATTTATGCATATTCATGTTATGCATTACATGATAAAACGCT
Source organism: Betta splendens (assembly GCF_900634795.4). Lineage (NCBI taxonomy): Eukaryota > Metazoa > Chordata > Actinopteri > Anabantiformes > Osphronemidae > Betta > Betta splendens. The sequence goes on along the minus strand of NC_040884.2, from coordinate 14,839,977 downwards.
GATTAAAATTATTTTAACGTTGCCCCACTCGGTTAATACAGTTTCTATTCCAGTTTCAGTCGTTCCCTTCGCCTCTCGCCGTCTCTGCCTGCATCCTCTGCAGTCAGCCGGGGGGTGGGGGTGTGGGGGGGGGGTAGTGTCGCCCCGGGCCAAACATATGCTTCTTTCCATTGCACTAATCCAAATGCAGCGTGGAGGAATAATTGCTCGAGTGGCCGTGGCTTCGCAGGGGCTTTGTCCCTCACTGCTCCCGTCAGCCAAGCACACGCCATTTCAATCAACTCCCTCTCTCTTTCTGTCTGTATCAAACCCAGGACCTTTTATCAAACCAGACCCTCACGCTTCATAAACACGCAGCCACATCCCTTACAAAGTGTGTTTTTGTTTTTTTTCTCCCCTCACGTTGTTGCTGTCAGATCACCATATTTGGAGCACCGTCTTCATTAATATTGACAGTGCAGCACATTGGCTGGCTTTATTGGCAGAACGGTCGCATGAGCAATGACTACAAATGAAAATGAGTTTTTTCGGTGACTTTTGTCAGCGCCTCAGACTGTTTTAGAAGTGCCTTCCAAAGACCCGAAGCACCAAGCATTATTCAGTCAAGAAGGGGAAATCAGCTCGGTCCCCAACCAGAAAGTTAAGGCTGATTACAACTTGCTGTGATTTCTGGTTGTGTTATGTGTCATCAAAAGCTTTAGAAATCTATAAACCATTAGGAACAATTAATTATCACTACCACCACCAACAAAATTCACAATAATAATAATAATAATAATAATAATAATAATAATAATAATAATAATAATAATAATAATAATAATAATAATAATAATAATAATAATAATAATAATAATAATAATAATAATAATTTTAGCACAGTAAAATTTATATTAATATTTTCTAACACTGCACATTGTTAAAATGAAAAGAAAATTGTCAAAATAATTCAAACTTAAATGAACATATGTAATAGGTGGACAAATAGTCTGAACTGGAAAATGTTTTGCTAACTGACTTTAAATACCTGGATTCAATACAAGAGGTGATTCGATTGGGCTGCACAACCTTGTGTTCGCCTGTGATGAGTTTTCAAGCGTACACGCTTTCTGCAGCGTGTGCATGAAGGACATGAAAGTGAACACAGGCCCGTGTTGTGTGCTGTCCACGCAGACACCCGGTGCTTTAACGCGCCATGTCACCCTTTGCCTTATTGTCTGTGAATCAACGGTGAAAAATCACTCTAGTAAAATGGCGCATTTGCTAGGAAATCACATATTTCCACGGATAAGGAATGAAATAGGGGGGAGGTGGGGGGTAGGGGGTAGCAGCGCAGAGCCGTGGATGTCTGACTGAATTAATAGACATGATAATTTCACACTATTTCATAGTGAGCTATCTGTTCCATCACAGCAAAATAAAAGGGTCACTGCGCAGCTGTGGCAAACCCCAAGCGTTATTATGAAGTTTGATGATAGAACCCCCCTCCTTTTCTTCTTTCTCTCCCTCTCTCTCTCTCTCTCTTTTTCTTCTCCCTGGTACTTTGCTGCGGGCCAGCAATAGCTCGGGGCCACGCCGGTGCCTCCCCATGATAAAGGACTTATACTCTGCGCGCAAAGAAAGCCGCAGCAGCTTCTCTCTCTCCCGAACTAATCAACTCACTGGCTTGGCCCTTTAACGATTGGTATACACCCCCCGCCTCTCTCTCTCTCTCTCTCTCTCTCTCTCTCTTTCTGCATCCTTCTTTTACCACCCTTTCTCTTTTTTCACTGTGGGTTACTGCACATTTTGTTGAGCATTTTTATGTTTGTCAGTACGTCATAACCCAAACAACAACAACAACAACAACAACAACAACAACAACAACAACAACAACAACAACAACAACAACAATAATAATAATAATAATAATAATAATAATAATAATAATAATAATAATAATAAACAAGCAAAAAAGTACAAATTAAAGTCCATGCACTGTTAAAAGTCTTTTGTTGTTTAGATTTAAACGTACTTGAAGGTGTTGTTCATACAGTTTTTTGCCCTAATAAACTATTTACTTCTTCACTTTTGATATTTTTTTTACATTTTTTTTTGTTTGTTTTTGTTTTTTTCAGCGGATGAAAAATATTTTATTATTAATCCTTATTTCTTTAGTCCAAAATGCGTGTTGGCTCTTCTGACAATCTGAAAAGAACAACAAACACTTTTTTTATTCCTAATAATGATGCACATAGAACACATATTGTTTTTCCATTAGCCCTCATCTCTTTAAGGTTGTAAAAATGTCAAGGAGCTATGACCCTGTCTGTTCAAACATCTATAACTTTATGCATTAGGATGAAACACAGTCAGTGGTGGCAACCAGATGTTTGGTGCTAGAGTGAGTGTGTGAACAGTGTGAACTGTGAATGTTTTTGAGCATATCTTTCAGGTTTGTGATTTGAAAGTGCACCTATAGTGTCAAAAATAACCCACTTTGAAAGGGAGTCAGTTTAATAAATATAGGCCATTTGTATTTTTTCCTATTTACTTCACATGCGTTGACTGGCACATTATTGATTGACATTTGCGTTCTAACCGTGTGAGGAGTGGCAGTGAGAGATGGAGCGAGAGCCGGGTCTGCGACATGTGACAAAGGTCATGAGCTAGTTTCAAGCCAACGCTGCTGAGAGCACATGATGTGTGGGGTTTGGAGCTGACAGGAGAAGGCGGAGCCTGTTTTCTGTCCATATGACAACAAATGACTGTCATAAGAAGAAATACACATGGAACTAGGCCTCATCATGACCACATATTAGGCCAATAGTGTAATGTGTGATAAATATCAAAAGAAATCAGAGCTAACTATTTATTAAATTTCACCAATATCAAAAATAAAATCCACTCAACTGTATATAAATTATTTGTTTGTATTTTGTATACAAAAAGCAACACAACATGTATTTGCTTATATTCATATAAGATAGATTTGTTTGCAATCCTTATATTTGCTGCTTCTAATGTTTATGCAAAGAAAAAGACATTTTGCACCAGTCTCGTCTTTGCTGATTTTTGTAACCTGTCTGTTCGTAGGACATAAACTGCTTGTTCATGACCAGGCGCAAATTGCAACGTAAGTTTCTGTGACCAGCTGATAATAACGCATTAACTTTACATTAAACAGCCTCTTTATTAGCTTAAAGGAGAGGCCTGCGTGGCTGGGGGAGTTAGAGAGCTCGGTCTGGCCTCTCAGAGCCTGTGAAGAAATGGTTTTGATCTTACCACAGGCTAAACACTGTCAACAGGACTTGACATTGCAGAACAATTTCCCAATTACCTTTTGACATGCATATTGACACAAATGCGCAAAACTGTAATTTTCTCTCTGAATTTGTTAGCTTGAGGGGCTCACTTCCATTCCAGTGGACTGTCAGATGTGCTGCTCTCCTTCTCCCTGCCTCTCCTTTACTATCTCTCTCTCTCTCTCTCTCTCTCTCTCTCTCTCTCTCTCTGTATTCTTGTAAGCCGGTGTCCAAAGGATTCCCTCCTGACAGCTGGAACCGTTCAAAGACCATTTTGAAAATAGATGAAAACTGCTATGAACTTTAGTGGTTCTTCAATACATTTCATGCCAGTGTTTAAAGCTAATTGAAGTTCACGTTGAAGGTGTGGCTCAAGCTTCATGTTTTGTTTTTGGAGGCCTCACAGATGCAAATGGGACTTGATGGTCCATGAAGACGTTTCATCTAATACAATTGAGCACTCGTGTGCCAAAAAGCTCAACCTTTCCCAATAAACTTTGCAACTTTCACGAACATGTTGTCTCTCTGCCCTTAAATCTCAAGGTTCTGGGCAAACCGAACGTGCCAGATGACACTGAAATGCCATAATCACTGGGATGTTTCCTCTGCTTTGAGAAGTCCAGGCAGCAGGGAGGACAGAGGACGATGGCCATGTCATCGCGAGCCTGTCATCGCGGTCGACGTGATTGGCACGTGCTAGGCCACATTACAGGAGCCGGTGTTGATGGGAGGGCTACCCTCAGACTTCCTGCTACCAGGAGCCCGCCGAAAACTGGGTCAGACTTGGCTCCGCTCCGACCCCCTTTGCCCCGGCCTTGGTTCCAACGCGCGTGCTAATGGATGAGGAGGATCAAGCCTCAGGCCTCGGATAAAGGCCCAATCCGGCATCTCAGCCCTCCCACACTCATTTCCCAAATCAGAATCACATATTTATAGTATTTGGAGCCTCCTTAAAAGCAACCAAAATACACAGCATTTCCTCCAAGTTGGGCGATAATTGATGACACGTTCGGTGATCAGTGTGGGTTGCATTGTTTTTGACAGTACAGGCAGTGAAATGGCAAAACAGCATTTAATTGTTTTCAATAAAACACTTGAACGGGAATGTGTTTTTTACTTAATCACGAAAGCCTTTTTGGAGATGATGAACATCAGAAAGGAGAATTGAAAAGAAGCACAGGAGCGTATGCATCCCTGGAGATGAGCCCTCGTGACACCAGCACACGACCTGTTCTTAGGTGTTTAATACACAACAGAAAACAACGTTTCTTGACACTGTAAATAGTTGGTTTAAAAATAGTTCAGAGGTTTCCTCTGTAAAGAAATCAAGCAACATCATAAAGTTCTCACTCCTCTTATTGGGAAACCACATTAATGACTGTGGCGACAGCGGCTGCATTGACATATAGTTAACATGGAACCACAAGGCCTTTAAAGCAGAGTGCGGCCGTAACGTACGATCTGACGATCGGAAGCGTAGCAACGCACTAGAAGAGGGAATGCGGACGCTCCTGCATGAAACCTGAACGTTAAGCTGAACTATTTTCCTAACTCCCCCCCGCAAGTAGTTGCAAAGCAGATGTAAATGAGAAAATGTAAATGGCGCCTATGTGAATGCGCGACGGGCACCGTCTTCACCCCCGTCCACGGGGCCCGGCGCACACGTTCAAAGAGTGCAGCCCAAATGAGCTCCCGTCTTCATTCAGTAGTCACCTAAATTAAAGCAGCCACAACTAAGGGCTGGGGCTGAACGCCAAGGCTTTGCAGTCCATTACTACGACTGAAGGAAACGGTGCCCGGGGCTCCTCTAAAGTGTTGCGAAAAAACCTCATTGATAATTAAATGTTGGTTACCCCCGGTAAGCATCGTTCCCGCACTTTGCTTACCAATCAAACGCACGCCCACCGCTGCTGCCACTTGCTCTCTCTCTCTCTGTCTCTCTCTCTCTCTCTCCCTCTCTCTCTCCAGTGTTTATCAAGGAATCATGCAGCCTTCTAATAGGTGCCAATTAGAGCCAACGGGGGCTCTGGGGTTAATTATTCCCAACACATTATTTGATTGAGCGTATTTAGAGAGGTACAGTGCTGGGAAAAATGGTGACAGGGGCAGCGGTAGATAATACCTCGGTTACACACACACACACACACACACACACACACACACACACACACACACACACACACACACACACACACACACACACACACACACACTGGTATGAAGCAGCTGAGAAAACTTACTTTTTACAGCATTAAATTTTAATTTGCCTCTATGTCAAAGCAGCACAATATTAAAGGTTTCATGTTCTTCCTTCATTTCGGCACCAAGGTCAAATCAGGATCCTCGTATCATTTTTATTTCAAGTCTGCGTCATGCTTGTCCTTAATGGCTTGTGTTGATTTCTCAAGTTAGCGTGAGAATACAGAGTGCATGACAAAAGAGGGAACTTGTTAATAATTTGTACTGTTGAATAATCTCCCAGACACACGAACACAAGAAGAAAAATGCCCCCAAATGTATTAGATTTCACTGCCGAAGCAAACAAACAAAAACAACAACCCGGCGAACGAATCATTATTTCTTTCGCAGGTCCTTTCAAGTGCAACGTAGAGCGCGCGGCCATCAATAATACAATATCGTGTGAGGAGGGAGAAACAAATGTGGATTCAAGCGGCTCTCCTTGAACAGTAAACACTGGCAGGAGAAGAAAGTAAAGAAGGAGCACGACGGGAAATTTGTAGACACAATGAGCAGTAGGTATCTGATTTATGCTGGGCGAAGAGTTAATAATCATTATGCCCAAATAGTGCCTCTCTTCAGTCACACAGCAAAGAGGCAAAGACATAAAAGTAAGTTGAGAATGAAGCTTTTGACAGGTTGCTAATGGATCGCTGTAGGCCCATCTGTTTCACTGCAAATAGAGAAATGGTGGGGTTTTGATTTGGGTGTTGAAACTGTTACCACTGTCACTGTAAACAATAATTGTCAAACATATTTACCCCGCAATCGCTTTAGCAGATGTTCCGCTTTTTGTTTCAAGCGGCTTTTTTGTGTGTTGTATCTCCCCTCTGCAGACACACCACATGCCCCACCACCGCCGCCGCCGCACCCCCCGAGTGGAATACTGAGCAGGTATTTGCAAAAAAAAAAAAAAAAAGAGAGAGAAAGGTGCTCCAGGGCACGGCGTGCTAGGAATTGGGTGTGGTGGTGGTGGTGGGGCAGAGAGGAGGAGAAGTGAGAGGGTGGTGGGAGGAGGGGGGAAAGGGGGAGAGAGGCGGAGAGAGAAAGGGAGGAAGAGATTATCTGGCCCTTCATCAAGGGTGCAGACCCCCCTCCCCCCCTCGCTCCGTCCTCCTCTTGCTCCTGCCCGTCATGGAGCCCTGAGGGCCCCGTCAGGCAGCCCCCTTGCCTTGCAGCCATACAACCTCTTTATCACCCTAATCTGTTAATTGTAGGCGCTCAATTGGCACATGGTGGCTTTTTATTAGAGCCTCCCAACATTAACTAGGCAGAGTACGTAGAAAAGCTGGTGCGGCCCTCGTCTTTTCTGGTTTCACGGCCTGAAACTAGAGTGTGTTTGGTTGAACCGGGCTCTAAACGCCATGTCTTCACCAAAATGACCCCGATAGCGGCGCTGATCTCAGGCGGTTGGGCTCCACCCTTTGTGCAGCTTGTTACAGTAAACCTATGGCCTCCGTCCGGGGCGCCTCTGAGGGGCAGGTGGGAGGAGGCCAGAGGTGTTGCTCCTCTCCCGTCCAGGCTTGTCCCCCGTGATGCTCTTTTTAACCCCCCCTCAGTTCCTCTGCCTCCTTCATTGTTTGCGTTTCGTGCATCAGTAAGATGAACATGAACATGGTTTGTTGCAACAACAAAAGGGTGGAGGAGTTTAATCAAGTCATATAGTTATATTTATCTGCCTCAGAGTGTGTGTTAGTAATCAAAAGACGGAAAAAAACCTGTGTGTGTGTTCTGTGATTGATGCTCTCCAATGTTTGATGTCAGCGCGGCAAGAAGGGAGGGGCCTCGCACTTTCAACAAAGTTTTACCTCATGAATCCCGCAGAGAAATGCAGGCCTGGGACGTGGTGACAGAACAATGGAGTGAGCAATTTATGGGCGGCCATTAACAACTCCTGCTTTCAGGGCCCCCGCACTGCAAACAGGTGTTTTACGAGTGAGCCCCCACACTGACACGAGCTCTGCTGTTTATTTCCACTGACTTTAAAGAGTTTACATTTATGTTCCCCGATGAAGGGTTAAAAAAATTAAACAGCTCGGTGGATGACAGCTTGGAATCACATGGCCCGGGCTTTCTTCCTGTTTGGTTTCATATTTGACTGAGCGCGAGCGAACAAAAACACACACACAAAAAAAACCCTGGGTAGAAACCTCAGTTCCTTTGCAGCTGAATGATCAATATTTGCCTTGTTGTTACTGACTGAGAGCCTTTTGATTGGCTCTCTAGAAGAATTAGTGCGGCACGAACATTAACATCATAAAAGGCCCGATGAGTACAAATCGATTTAAGTAGAAACATGTCAGGCTCACAATCATCACCGCTGCAGTTACTGCCGCGACAAAGCCACCCAGTGTTCGTGACTGTGTCTTAATTTTGTGTCTCTCGCTGTGTCAAATTTCGACATCTTTTCACTTGTGGCAATAAACAAGAAAATAAAAAGCTTCATGATAACAAATTCGATTTGGACAGGCAGCGAGTGAATTTGTTTAGCGTCGTTGGCGGAGGGGTTGCTCTAAAAAAGAACTTTTCAAAGAGCACGTCTGTGACGCGTGGACATGGAGTTTGGCACATTCTTTATTATTGGGATAATATGTGAATGTGTGAATGTGAACGTACAAGAAACAGCAGTTTGTCTGTATTAGTATAATTCTTCTCGCCATGGAGGCGAATGTGTGGGAAAGGTGAAGAGTTCCCCTGAATGGATCCTTTTTCAAGTCGGGGCAGAAGACGGCGACTAACTCTGCCATCCTGCGTGGAGCGAAACTAATTGAATTCACTTTGAGGAATGTAAGTAGGCCAACGCGTACAAGGTGGAGGAGACGGCCTGTAAACAAAACACTTGAAAGGTTTAATTAGAAACTGAAGCGCAGACGCTAATTCTGCTGAGAAGCTAAATGGGCTCTAACCTCAAACTGGTAGCTTAGCGAGTTTATATATCTATTACATATATATATATATATAACTTTGCAGCATACAAAGAGCATTCAAGCTTTTTGTGAGATGCTAGGCTTCTTATTCAAAAGCTGTAATTAACACTGGCTCTTTTGTTAAGCGTGCAAGGCAGCTGTGACAATAGCGCACAGGTGGAGGAGGACGAACACAGGTTTAGGCCAAGCGAGGGGTTGGTGTTGGTTTCCTGAACTAACTTCACAGAAATAATGAAGCAATTTTCAATCAAACTCAACATATAAAGATAAAAGCGGAGCAAGGCGTAAATTCAAGCCTCTGTTTGAACTTAGAGGCTGTAGACTGATTCTGACAAATCGTCTGCGTTTGCTGTATGTAAAAACGCGAGCGTTCATGAAGCTCCAGCCTCTAATTTGAGCTGTGGAAACCTCCAGCGACTGACAAACACCGTCCTCCTCTGCTCACCGCTCTGCATTCCTCCTGCTGTAAAGCTGATTTACAGGCCTTCATTAATCCCATGCATTATGGCCCCCATTATCAACGTCGTGTTGTTCCTGCATCGGTCCATATTTTATTCTCATAATGTTTCAGTGTGGACTCTATTACATAACTACAATTTGCAACATGATGTCACCGCATAAGGAGCTTTGCCAGAGCATTTGCAATGACAGTAACTAACTAGGAAACAACAGGTTGATGTCATACTTGACTATTTGTCTTAGCGGTTAGCACCTCAGTCGGTAGCAGCCAATGCTATTATTCTCATTAAAGCCTTTCTTTTATTCTGTCCGTCGGTGCTGAAGTTGTAAAGCCTTCGTGTTGATCCCTCTGTGTGGAGTTGTACTCCACCAATGTCTGTGTGTGCATGCGACAGCCTTAAACTAATTGTCTGTGCAGTGAAACATTAGCTGTTTCCTGCTCTGCTGACAGCTTTGTCACTGGCGGTCAGACCTCGCAGTGGGCTGAACACGCCACGCTCCACACTGCACTCCAGTTAAATAGCTTTTATTGGGTGACTTTTCGCCTGGCTAAATGGGGAGACATTTTACTCGTAGTATTTGGGGGGGAGCCTGGGGTGTGTACGGTCAGCGTAAGTGGAAAGGCTCTGCAACTTAAAGGAGGCCTTACCTCGCGGCACTGTTTTATTACAACTACTGTTTACATCTCCCAATACATCCTAAGCATTTCCATTATTAAGTTTGGACAAATCATTTGCCTGGGGTTCAGGGTAGTATGCCATTGAAACATGATCCTACTGTTGATCTTATTACTGCCAAACCAAACAAGCAGAAATCAATTTCAGCAGGAAAGGTATAGGAAGAAGAAAAAAGAGGAAATTAGATCAAAACAATCGGAGGTGGTGGTTGCAGCTGTGGGTGCAGGAGGGAGGTGGGGCTAAGAGGTACAGTATATATGCCACGAATGTTCGCTCGCTGCCCTAACAAGTCGACCAAAAGTAAGTGGTAATTTTTTTTACGGCGCTAAAGAGGAGTATCTCGCCGCCGAGCTGCTCGCCCCCCCCCCAACGCCCACCCTGGAGGTGAAATCAGACACTTTGGATTACAGGGTTTTTTTCATATTCGTCACACACTGTGCTTGGGTTTTAAAGACTCACTCCACACTGTGAGAAAGTCGGTTCCAGCTGCTTCGGTACTAACTGCACCTCAAGTCTGATTATTTGACAGTTTATACGCGGGTTTTTCATTTCATAGATCAGCTTAATAGAGTGTTAATGAAAATACACATGCTGTTGCTGTAGATTGTACATCCTGTATTTATTATTTACTGCTGGGAAGAAGTCTCACACAAATAGCCTTTGAGTTAATTAAACAGAAAACCTATGTTCTGGAACCAAAGCTAGCAGATTATACCGTCACGAAGGGGTCAAAGTTCTGCTCCGATCTTCAAAAGGTCAAAGGCAACTTTGAGGGCTAGTTGTTTGTTCTACAAACAGGCTACACTGAAGACGGGTCAGTGCAGCACCGTGACCGACATCCTGGTATCACAGCAGCGGTCCATTCCAGCAGAACTTGCAGCCCTGGAGAATAATGAGTGACGAGAGAATGTGATAAATTAGCCCTGAGAGAAAATAAATGCAAAGCAGAGGACCTGGCAACCGGCCACGTGGAGGCCCAATAAACCAACATGTACAGTCTCTGCTACGTTTCTCTCATCTGGGTGGCACAGGGAAAAAGGCAGGACGACATGTTAACACTGTTAATACCAGATGAGTGATGTCATGGAAAAGTTAGCCGTGTTTTGCAGCTTCCACCCGCCGCTTCCTTACATCCTCCGCCGCCTTGTTTGTCCACACATGGGCCGGCGGTCCACAAATACACAAGCTAATTGCGCGCCGCACGAGTTTGTGTGCGAAGGTCCGCTGCGCGCGCTAATGCGAGCGGGCGCGTGCGCTAAAGTGAAGAATTAGATTAGCCAGCTTTATTTTTCAAAGCAAGTGGAGGGTGCGTGCCGCCTCGGAATCTTTATTTACAATGTATGTGTGTGCAGATTCTGGCAGAGGACTTTGCCGTGAATACGATCTGCCGGTGATGAACATGAACCGACAAGCCTATGTTAGAATTCCACTGCAAACTCGTAATTCACTAAGCTTATTATACTAAATATTACAAAACCAACTGGGGCATTTGCATTCCACTTACACATGGTTAGGCCCGTGCTGCAGAGCCTGCTACTAACATATGGCATATTCCTTAAACATCATACATATTTCAAATATGTTAATATGCCAACAAATATGTGCAGCGCAAAGCTGCAAAATGCCCATTAGAAAGCGCCAAATTAATCCAATGAAAAATGCAAACCCGTCTAATTATTCCTCAGAACATTCATCAATATTAAAGAAAAAGTGTCATGCGTTGGAAAGGACGAGCAAATGTGCTCACTTCTCGCCCGCATTAGCATTTTTACATTAAGCATTAAGTATGTCCTGTTTGCAGCGCTGGTCAGCCGTGCAGGCTGATCAAACCAGAATTCCCAGTGACTCCCGCTCGCCTTCATCCAAGTAACGAACGGGAGGAGCTCTCTTTCTCTTTCTCTGTATGCAAATCTCTGGGAATGTACAGAGGCACTTAATGTTACACGCAGTTGATTTTCCAGCTTTGCTGCTTTAAATAGCTTTGAGAGTGGGGCAAGGATCGCTAGCATGCTTTCCCGCACACGCACACTCGCGGCCTCGAAGACGAGCACTCGCACACATGTACCGTCCTAAGGAAAAGGATCACGTTGACATGTGGTGACTGGTTCTTGTGCATTTGCATAAAGTATCAGCAGAAAAATGTTTGCACACAAGCAGACATAAATCAGGCGACGCACGACAACAACAGGCTACGCTCGGCGCCGCTACTGACTCCAAAGAGCCTTTCCAAGAATTAACCTCCAACAATTCTGAACATCATCACGTGTGCCTACAGAGCAGCGAAGCTCCATCTTTGTGGCGGCGCTAATTGCCCGTTGTCTTTGCAGAAAGCTAAAAGTCTGGCGTTGTTACGTTGCCGTTGTGCGCGTGGAACTGTCGAGGCAGTCGAGCCGTCCGCTTGCATCTGTCACTTAGAGTGGTCAGCGAAGACGACGGCACGCTGACATATGCTCCGCCGGGAAAAAAACAGCCAAGGCCGACTTCCGTAGCGCAGAGGTAGCTTCCGCCTAACGCTGTTTATTACAGCAGCGGCGACGACTTGTCAGGGTATCGTATCGCTCGATGCTCAAGTCAAAACATATTTATCTTAAAAATTTAAAGAACAGCTGCATTTCATCAAACGGGAGCTTGGCCTTAAAAAGCAGTGCTCTCACCACTGCTTTACCGCTGACAAATCATAGGGAAGACAGTTTGTCTTTGATGCCAGACAAACACAATACTGTCTCCAAAGTGTGAATGTTTGTATCTGTTTTTTTCTACCGCTTCTTTTTTTTCTGGTTGCCCTGCTTTTTTTTTTTTTTCTTTTTCTTTTTTTGCCTGTGTTGTTTTGAAGCGGTGAATAGATTTAAAAGATGCAGGATGACAAGACAAAGAGCTCGGGAATTGCCCCTGGGCGCTTGTGCTTTAAGTCATGCCATTTCCTTGCATGGCAGGCAGCCCTAAATAAGTTACTTACAAGCATTTATTGATGCACAAGTGTGGCATCTGTTCTTAGGATGCAGTTCTGGATGTAATTAGCTCAGAACCTTACGCACTTCAATCAAGTGACACATTTAGGGACGTGGCCCCCCCCTCCCCACCTTCCCCCTCCCCTTCAGTGTTTCTTGCACATTCCCTCTTTCTGTTTCTTACTTATTCCCACTGGGTGGAATCCTCCATGCACAGTAATTAAATAAATAACCTCCGTCACAATTTATCATTGTTTTTTCTATTTTCTGTCCGGCCTGCAGGAGCCAACGAGGTGCTGGTTCTAGTGTGGCCGGGCTCGTTTTGATGACATCATCACAGATGAAAGGAACACTAAACAAGCAAGTATGCGTTCAAATTCGCGAACTTGTTCAGGCGTGAACTATTTCACTCTTACTATTTCACCGAGCCAGGTTTGAAACGACCCCTGAAATTCTTTTATTAGGGTTTGTTTCACTGTGCGCAGATCGCTTTGTTGTCTTGTGTGTGCGCACACACACACACACACACACACACACACACACACACACACACACAGATCTGTTTGTCCGTTTGCAGGCACAACGCAAAGAGGATTTAAATTTGATTAATTTCAGATGGATTTGGAAAATTTAAACTATTCATTTTGTTACATAGAACACAAGAGAAGGTTTAAACCTAGCCCAGGGGTAGAGCCTTTGTGTTGAGTCTCCTTTGATATTACTGAGGGCTTTTTTATTGAGCGCTTGACATGATAGATAAACCATACAGTGGATTGAATGGCCTGCCTCTGCAGCACCCAGTAAATGCTATTTGCCATTAACAATGCTGCAGTGGGGTACATAAACCATTAATATAACCTTTATGACCACACGGTCTAACTGAGCATGTCTCCTATATGCTGCTCCTCTTCTGATGGACGTGTTAGCCGAGGCCTCTTCGCAATACCACTAAAAGAGGAATTTAATTGCACCAAACAGATGAGATGACAGACATTACCTTTTTAAAAGCTGTCGTAAAATGTGGACAGGATGAAAAAAAACAACACATAGTATGCCCATCTCCTGCAAACTCTAGCCAATAAAAACTGTACATCACTCCGGAGAAAGAAATGCAGCTCGTTCTCTCTATGTGGTCTGACAAAGGCAGCAACCAGGAGCCTGTGACCTGCTGTGTTGGTGTAATTGTGGGGACAAGACGAGTGCCTCTTCCAGGCCAGGGGTGTGGAGAGGGTGGAGAGTGACAGGCGATCAGTCACAAGATGAGTGGGCCCAGGATTGAGACCTGTGGGGTGCCGCAGACCTTCGGCAACTCCATGGAGGACGGGGCCATTGTTCTTCACTGGGGGCCTATCGAAGGAAGGACGGGACTAAAGCAGGCATGCGTGGAACAATGGTCTATAGTTTGGCCGACGTGCTTAAGCAGCTGGGCGTCAGTGCCTTTAATAGAAGGGGTAGACTCCCTCTAAATGCTTCACAAAGCATTGTCTATGTCCCCCCCTTGGACAGAAAAGGTGGTTTCCTGCAAGGCGCCGGTCCCACCATCATGTGGTGCCTCATGCCCCCCATAAGCTAGAAGTCTCCGTCAACTGAATGCACTTTGTGGCTGACACGACGTTTTACATGTATATTTGTGTGTGCGTGAGTGTGAGTGTGCGGATGGAGGGGGGTGAGGGAGAAGAAAGCAGCCCATTGAGTCGCTCAGCAAAGGGGGGGGACACACACGGCGTATCACAAGGGAGCATCTGGTAGGAGGAATGTGTACATGATGTCAAATGATAGTCCAAAGATAGGCCTCCCGTCATAAAAACTGGAGAGGGGAATAAAGGGAAGCTCTGACAAGCGGAGTCAAGGGGAAGAGAATCTTGTTTGTGTTGCCCTGTCGGAGCGTTTTCTTAATGGGGTTTGTTGGTAAAGCAGCACCAGAGCGGGGAGGCCGTCCTGTCCCGTGACACACGAGTCGGAATGTTTCCATGACTAAGTAAACTGTCTTGAAGAGACAACGCAAAAGTTTGTTCCCCCACGATTGCCTTCAACATCTGCGCTGAGCGCGTTTGGAGAGATAAAGGATGTGGTTTGCAGATCCACCTGGATGTGTCCCCTGTCAAACGTTGGCCAGGGCATGTTCAGACACATGGCAGCCATTACGCAGCCAACACCTGCTAAAATGTACAATATGGCTCAGTGTCAGTTAAACCTTTGTGCTTCACGTTGACTCATCCCTGATGCCACAGTTTGTTATTTAATACATTGATGTTTCAACATTCATTTCATTAAGGGTAATTGTGGGTACTTTTATTTTCTGTGGTCCTTCCTTCACTGTACGAGACACATTATACACACACACACACACACACACACACACACACACACACACACACACACACACACACAGACATGGAACAGCTCTCCTCATATCAGCCTCAGGTTTGTATACACAAGAAGAGAAATAATTCCCACCCGAACCACTTCAACTGAGCATTTGATAAAGTTCCACCGCAGTTCTCGACCCCACGCTGTTCTCCATCAAACTGTGATAGGAATAAAATCCCATAAAGTACATCACAGCAGAATTAGAAGTACACGCATGCCGCACGTCCGGCTATAAATTACTCTGGTACCAGTCGCCCCACCACAGAGCTTCATTCAGCCCCAGTGGAAGCGGGAAACAGAGACTCAAGGAACCATTTATCATGCTTTGTCACATCTTGACCTCCTCACCATTAGCAGGCAGATGTTGCCCATGCAGCATTTATAAGCGCTATGTGTACACATTCACACTCGCACGCACAACAGTTCCTGGCGCTGGCGGCTCGTCGCTAGAGTGAATGGTGGTTGTGGGCGAGTCACGGGGGAACACTCACCTCGGCGCCGCTTGACCTGTCTAACTCACTCGTCTTGTGTATATTTAAGCCGCTCTCCCTTTCCTCTCTCTCTCTATC